>NC_025694.1:136948-141302 GCF_000633955.1 Camelina sativa
GTTATTTTCGACGCCTTACCTACCTCTCAGGCTACCATGGACCGCCGCGAGCGCATCAAAATGGAGGTCTTCCACGAGGTCCTCCGCCGTCTCCGTCTCTCCGACGACATCCCCGACTCCCACCTCCCTTCTTTCCAGGACGAGCTCTGGACTCACTTCAATCGTCTCCCTGCCAGGTTTCCCCTTCTCTCTCTCTCTCTCTCTCTCTTCTTTTGTTTCCTTCCTTACCTTCTTATGTCTATTATATATATCTGTCTCTCTGTCTCTGCCTGCATGTCCCATCCCATCCTTCCCTCCCTCTGCTCCTTTGAGAATTTAGTTTGATAATGTGAGATGATGATTGATTGATTTAGGTATGCTTTGGATGTGAATGTCGAGAGGGCTGAAGACGTTCTCATGCACAAGCGCTTGCTCCTTTCTGCTTATGATCCTCTTAATAGGCCTGCCATCCAAGTCCGTCTCGTCCAGGTCTCTCTCTCTCTTCTCTCTCTCTCTTCTTCTTCAATCTTTTACCAACCATATATACCCATCATCATTCATCCATCCCCATCTCTCTCTCTCTCTCGGCTTCCCTTAGTTGTTCCCTGATGATCCCTTCATCTTAATTTTGCTTCTTTTTTTTTGCCTCTGTCAACTTCTTTTTTTTTTGGGCTTGTCTCTCGGCTCACAGGATCTTTGGTGACTGATCTTTTCTTAAGGTTCAACCTCCTGCTGGGACCTCCCCTGACTCCACTCCCTTGGACTCTTCTTCTTCTTCTTCTTCTTCTTCTTCTACTACTACTACTAACCAGGAACCCGCTGATCCTCCATTACCAAGAAAAAGGTTTGTTTTTTCCTCCTTTTTTTTCTTTCTATAACATAAAAAATTCTCTTTGATCAAAACAAACCAACTAATAAGGGATCAACTAATCTTCTTTTGATTCATCTTCCAGCATTCATCCTCCCCCTGCCTTTGGTTCTTCCCCCAATCTTGAAGCTCTTGCTCTTGCACCTCCTCTTTCCCAAGACCCCGACCACGACGGTGACAATTCCGTTCACAACAATGCCCTCTATTCACGGTACATCTTCCTCTTTTACTACTAGCTACACACAATCCATCTGTTTTCTCCTGGCAAGGATTGTTATTCAATTCCCCATCTTTGTCCAAATGCAGCCCCTTGCATGAGATCACTTTTTCCACAGAAGACAAGCCTAAACTCCTTTTTCAGGTATATATAATAAGCTCATTGCTTGCTCCTTCAAAGAGAATTGGTGTTACCTAAGTTAGTTTTTGTCACATTAGTTATAAGGAACTACGTAGTATGATCTATTTTAACTTAGCTACTGTAAATGATGCAGTTAACTGCCTTGCTTGCTGAGCTTGGGCTAAACATTCAAGAGGCGCATGCTTTCTCTACAACTGATGGCTACTCACTAGATGTTTTTGTTGTTGATGGTTGGCCCTACGAGGTACTCTTTTTTTTTTGTGTGTGTGTTCCTCTTATCCTTGTTTACTCTACTTAATCTATTCTCTACAGAACACAAGCGTGTTGGCAGGTGGCTGTAATCCCTTTCTTTTCAAATGTCCTTCTAATTATGTTTTTCCAACTGTTTGGTGATCTAATATGCTGAAACGCAACTATCTGTGACATGCTAAAGGTTCCGGATTATATAATGTGGTTGTCATGCTATCTTTTTTTATTATTTAGGAAACAGACCGACTTAGATTATCATTGGAGAAAGAAGCTGCAAAGATCGAGGTACTTGTTTTCAGTTACAAACTTTATGATCCATTGATAACCTTCTTCTTCCCAAATCACCTGATTGTGAATGAAATGGAGTTAGATAATATGAAGTCTTACGGTTTTTCCATAGTGACACCATCTCACGCACAAATCTTGCCTTTAGACATTAATATTTTCATCATACGTACTCAGTTGCAGTGCCAAAGCTGGCCTATGCAGCAATCCTTCTCTCCTGAAAAGGAAAATGGGCAAACAGGTGTCAGAACTCATGTTGCAATACCCAGTGATGGAACTGATGTTTGGGAAATCAACCTACAACACTTAAAGTTTGGGCATAAAATTGCATCTGGTTCTTACGGAGATCTGTAAGTTGGCTGTCTCTGTCAAACACATTGTCATATTAATGTTCCTCAGATATTAATCTCTCTCCCTCCTTCTCTTTACTTCTTGTTTTATTCAGGTATAAAGGTACATATTGTAGCCAGGAAGTTGCTATCAAAGTCCTCAAGCCAGAGCGTCTAGATTCAGAGCTAGAGAAAGAGTTTGCCCAAGAAGTCTTTATTATGAGGTTTGCCTTCGTGTCTGTTCCCTTGTATTTTTATGTGCAGATAAACGATAAGAGTATCATTCAAAAATCTTTCCGTTTTCAGGAAAGTTCGACACAAAAATGTAGTTCAGTTCATTGGTGCTTGCACCAAGCCTCCACATCTATGTATCGTTACTGGTATGTTGCAGTGACCATTTTAATCCGTATCATTCTGTTTGATATCACGTTCTACGTTTACCATTTTTTTTTCTCCTTGCCCTCCTTTGACTCTCTTACAATAAATAGAATTCATGCCCGGTGGAAGTGTATATGACTATCTCCACAAGCAAAAGGGCGTCTTTAAGCTTCCAGCTTTGTTTAAAGTAGCTATAGATATTTGCAAAGGGATGAGCTACTTACACCAGAATAACATAATTCACAGAGATTTGAAGGCTGCCAACCTCTTAATGGACGAAAATGAGGTAAAAATCTCAACTTAGTGTTACATTTATAGATATATTTGTCCTCCATGCACACTATTAGCTCTGTAGTGGGAATGTATGAATCTGTATTAATTTCGTTACATGTTTTGGTTGAAACACTGATCCATGTTAAGGCTCAAATGACATGTTCTGCTGCATCACATATGCTATCTCCGTGAGCTAGTGCTCTACGGGATGTATTTCATTCATCAGATTCTTTTCATTAACTCTGTCTCCATTACCTAGTTATTTCTTGCTCCTGTCGATAGCAGTTAAGTTGCGGATTCATAGTCGTGTCTGGGTTCATTGTTACAGGTGGTTAAGGTTGCAGACTTTGGGGTGGCCAGAGTGAAAGCACAAACTGGAGTTATGACAGCTGAAACTGGGACATATCGGTGGATGGCTCCAGAGGTACGTTTGTCTTCATGCTCTTTATAGCTTTAGTTACTGACAATTTGATTTTCCAATCTTCAAATGTAAGATAAAATTTTCTTATTTCGTGGTTATACCTTAAAACACATGTATTGTTTTACCTATTGGCATGATATCTTAGATGGCCAGTATCTCTCATTCTGACACAATAATGATTTTTGCTGCAATTCAGGTGATAGAACACAAGCCATATGATCACAAGGCAGATGTATTCAGCTACGGGATTGTGCTATGGGAGTTGTTGACTGGGAAGGTACGTGTGTCTGAGAAAATAAAATACCTAAATGAGGGAGATAGAGTGTCTTAACTAATGATGGGTTGATGTGATTGGCAGCTTCCATATGAATACATGACGCCATTGCAGGCAGCAGTAGGGGTCGTCCAGAAGGTATGTAATAGGTGTGTAGAATGCAGCAGTTGTGGATGTAGTAAACGTTCAACAAAGTAAACAAAAAGTGTTTTTGGGTGTGAATGTCAGGGATTACGGCCAACGATACCAAAGAACACGCATCCGAAATTGGCAGAGCTATTGGAGAGATTGTGGGAGCAGGATGCGACGCAGAGACCAGACTTCTCAGAGATCATAGAGCAGCTTCAAGAGATAGCCAAGGAGGTAGGAGAAGAGGGAGAGGAGAAGAAAAAATCGTCATCAGGACTAGGAGGGGGTATCTTGGCAGCCCTGAGGAGAAGCACAACTCATCATCATTGATGGATGGTTCCCCCTATGAGAAACTGTACAGCAATATATTTGCAGATGATGGGCTGTATATGTTCGTGTGTTGGTTTCTTGATTCAATTGATTTTGATTTCCATTGTAAGTTTACGACACAATTTATCTCGAAAAGTTTGGTTAATGAAAGAATTTACTCTTACGTTTAGCATCATTAATTAAGAGACTCTTCATAATCATACACCAGCAAAGTCAAAAAGAAAAAAGAAAGTATTTGTGGTAATACATATAAAAAAAAAAAAACCCCAAAGTCAAAAAGGAGAGAGAGAGGCTTCTTCGCTCGCGGCCCCAAAACCAAAACACATAACATTATATTCATATATATATATACAGAGAGAGAGAGAGAGAAGGAGAGTTGTGTGTAGAGGTTCTCTGTTCGCTGCTGGTCTCTTCTTCTTCGTTCTCAATCTTTTTTTTGCAATCAAATTAAAGACTTTTTTTTTTTTTTTTTTTTTTTTTT
>NC_025694.1:142390-157857 GCF_000633955.1 Camelina sativa
AAAAAAAAAAAAAACTTGATCTGGTGGTGGGGTGGGTGGGAGAGGATGAGTGGAAGGGCGGTGAAAAGGCCGAGAAGAGACCATTCGGTGGTGAATGTGTGGGAAAGAGAGCTTGGTCTCTTGCCCAATCGTAATTTCTCCAACCGTTTCTCAGCCTCCGAGGTCTCTCTCTCTCTTCTTCTTCGCCTTTGTCTTCTGTTCTGTTTTCTGATTTCAACTCCAGTCTCTAGGGTTTCCTGATTCATGTTCAATCTGTGTGCTTTTCAGTGGGCTACGAACCATATTCGTGGAGTTGGGTGATGACATCCCAACATAATAGATGATGATATCTTTTTGTCTTTTTATTTCTTTCTTATATTGCTTTCACAATGTGTGTGTGTGTGTGTGTGTGTGTTTTTTTTTTTTTTGCTTCTTCAATTACTACAAAACTGATAGGAAACCGACCAAATTATGTTGATGGTGTACATTGGATTGGATGATATCACTCACTCAATCAACTCACTCAACTGATATTTACCACCAGGATCTATTGCGGCGTCTGGGGCTTGACAAGAAGCTGGTTAAGCATAAGGGTTGTGTAAACACTGTCAGTTTCAATGCAGATGGAGATATCTTGCTTTCAGGTTCTGATGACAAACAGGTCATCCTTTGGGATTGGCAGACTCCTACTGTCAAGCTCTCTTTCGATTCCGGCCACTTCAACAACGTTTTCCAAGCCCAATTTATGCCTTTCTCTGACGATCGTAGCATTGTCACTTCTGCTGCTGATAAGCAGGTCCCTCCTCCTCTTCTCTCTTCTTCTTCTAATTTCATTTCCTATCTTCCTACTTACTTGCTTATGTTTCCCGCAAAAGAAGTTGCAAACTTTATCTAAATCCCCTCCTCGTTTGCATTCGTTTCGTAACAGGTCCGCCACTCCAAAATTCTTGAATCTGGACAAGTCGAGACTTGTTTGTTGGGTAAACATCAAGGACCCGTCCACAAATTGGCTGTTGAGCCCGGTAGTCCATTCTCATTCTATACTTGTGGTGAGGATGGCGTTGTTAAGCATGTGAGTTTCTCTCTGTTTTTTTACTTTTTGCTGCTCTGTTGAACAATCCTTTCTCTTTTATAAGCCCAGGCCGCCTATACTATTAACAACATTACTTTTTTTCAGTTTGATCTTAGGACTCGGGTGGCTACAAATCTTTTCACTTGTAAAGAAGCCAAGTTCAATTTAGTTGTCTACTTGCATGCAATTGCAGTTGATCCGAGGAACCCTGGTCTTTTTGCGGTCGCTGGAATGGATGAGTATGCTCGTGTCTATGATATTCGCAGCTATCGATCTGAGGGTTGGTATAACTTTACCCAACCCGTCGACCACTTCTGTCCTGACCATTTGATTGGAAGCGACCATGTAGGAATAACAGGTCTTGCTTTCTCTGATCAGAGTGAGCTCCTCGCTTCTTATAGTGACGAGTTCATCTATCTTTTCACCCCTGATATGGGGCTAGGCCCAGCTCCATATCCCTCTTCAACTAAAACTCAGGAGAGGAGGACGACGCCAACGCCCCCTCAGGTTTATAAAGAGCACACGAATCGTGAAACAGTCAAAGGTGTCAACTTTTTTGGACCCAAGTGTGAGTATGTGGTTAGTGGTTCTGACTGTGGCCGAATATTCATATGGAGGAAGAAAGACGGAGAATGGTGAAGCCGATGTTGGTGCGGAAGAAGAGGAGAATGGTGAAGCCGATGTTGGGATTACGAATGATGATGAGGACGACGACGGGGAGGGGTGAGGATGGAGGATGAGAAATGTATAGAATAGACATGTATTTTTATCTAAACACAAAATAAAACAGCATAAGTTAGATACTTTGGATGTTATCATCCTGGATATTTGTCAACATTGATATATGCAAAACAAAAAAAAATCTAAAACAAAATGGCTATAAAATTCTAGGATAGAGAGAGTCGAGTCTAGACATTTTCAATCTCCGAGCAAAAGGACGACGACATACATAAAATCTCCCAAACATGCGGCTGCGGGCAAAGAGGTTCCAGTGGTTCAGGATAGAATTTAGGATATTTGGATGTTTCAAATTTCTAAGTTCCAACTAGTATCCAAAAATAAAAGAAATAGTTGGTAAAACGGGCTTGTAACTTGTAAGCCCATAAATCATCAAAGGCCTTTTTGGATATCTGTGACTACGACTCCGCGAGGTCATCATCAGCTTCGCCTTCCTCCAACGCTCGGCTCGGATCGGTTTAGGGAGGATGATGGTGGTTTCTCCGGGGCTTCTCACAAGTATTTCAGGTGAGATATTCGCTCCAGGTGGCTTTCTATATACTCTTGCTCACTGCTTCTGATCTTTTGTCCTTAAAGAGTGATCCACCTTCGATTTTATTTCATAGGTTTAATCCGATTGGCTCCGTCACAGCGGATTCAAAGACGCAATGGCTTCGGACCTGGTTGCTTCAAGTTTTCTGCGGATTCGGTAAATTTAAATTCCCATGGCGGTGATATTAAAAGACCAAAAGAACAGCTTAGGAAGCTTTTCAATTAGCTCTGAGTGTGTGTTTTCCTTGTTGTTTTGTAGAATAGTATCAATGGAAGAGTGAGTCATAAGCCACTGGTATCGGTAGGTTGCTCTCGTCAAAGTTGGAGCTCTCATAACAAGCCATCCGAAGAAGAAGAGCCCTTATGGCTGAGCCTTGTTAGAGACATCGTCTGGTATTAAAAAAATATCAATTCTCTCACATCTTGTTTTGCTAGAAGAGTCAGAATGTTGCATTGATTTTGCTTATGTTGTTCATCTTTCTCTAAAATACAAAAAGGAGCACGAGATCTCTCTTGTCTTTCATGGCTGAGCAACCGAGTCAGCTCAAATACATAGAGTGGCCAAATTTTACAAGCAGACAAACATGTTGTCAACTGTGTAGAGTCTCATCCTCACATGCCACTCATGTGTAGCAGTGGAATTGAAACTGATATCAAAATCTGGACTCCTGGAGGAACCGAGAGACCCTTGTCGCCGGGAAATGCAAAACAGGTCATTGCCCTAACACCTCTTGGCTGCTCTATATAGATGTTTTTGTGTTTAAAGACTCGGAGGATATGCCTTAGTAGTTAACAAGAATGTTACTTTGGAGGGGTGAATTTGGTACTGGCAGGTAAATATGTTGCTTCTTTCTTGGAAACAGGATTTGGTTTCTGGTACTCGATGGTACCATGAGTATATTGTGGATGATGATGATGATGATGATTCTGACGATGAAACTAGTGATGAGAGTTCAGATGATGATGATGATGTTGGTGCGGAAGAGGCGGAGAATGGTGATGCCGATGTTGGGATTACGAATGATGATGAGGACGACGACGGGGAGGGGTGAGGATGGAGGGTGAGAAATGTATAGACACCATGTATTTTATCTGAACACAAAAAAATAAAAACAGCATAAGTTAGATACGTTGGATGTTATCATCCTCTTGATATATGCAAAACAAAAAACAAAAAAAAATCTAAAAGAATGGCTATAAAATTCTAGGATAGAGAGAGTCGAGTCTAGACATTTTCAATATCCGAGCAAAAGACGGCATATATCCCCAAACATGCGGCTGCGGGAAACAGGTTCCAGTGGGTCAGGATAGAATTTTAGGATATATTTGGATGTTCCAAAAATAAAAGAAAGTAATTGGTAGAACGGGCTTGTAACTTGTAAGCCCAAAAAGGCCCATTAAATCATCGAAGGCCTTTTTGGATATATCTGTGTGTGACTGCGAGACTGGGCGAGGTCATCATCACTCATCAGCTTCGTCTTCCTCCAACGCTCGGCTCGGTTTAGGGAGGATGATGATGGTGGTTTCTCCGGGGCTTCTCACTAGTGTTTCAGGTGAGATATTCGCTCCAGGTGGCTTTCTATACTCTTGCTCACTGCTTCTGATCTTTTGTCCTTAGAGTGTGATCCACTTTCGATTTTTGATTCATAGGTTTAATCCGATTGGCTCCGTCACACCGGATTCAAAGACGCAACGGCTTCGGACCTAGTTGCTTCAAGTTTTCTGTGGATCCGGTAAATTGAAATTTCCATGGCGGCGTATTAAAAGACCAAAAGAACAGCTTAGGAAGCTTTTCAAATTAGCTCTGAGTGTGTGTGTTTTCCTTGTTTTGTAGAGGAGGAGTATTAATGGAAGAGTGAGTCATAAGCCGGTGGTAACGGTAGGTTGCTCTCGTCAAAGTTGGAGCTCTCATAACAACAAGCACCTTTCCGAAGAAGAGCCCCTATGGCTTAGCCTTCTTAGAGACATCGTCTGGTATAAAAATCAATTCTCTCACATCTTTTTTTTTTTTTTTCTTTTTTGCTGGAGGAGTCAGAATGTTGCATTGATTTTGCTTACGTTGTTCATCTTTCTCTAAAATTCAAAAAGGAGCACGAGGTCTCTCTTCTCTTTCATGGCTGAGCAACCGAGTCAGCTCAAATACATAGAGTGGCCAAGTTTTACAAGCACGGTATGTTGTTGTTGTTTACAAATACACATATTACATATGAGAGTAGAGAGAGTGGGACTAGTTTGTAACTAACTTATGTGTTAAATTGTTTTTTTTTTTTGGGGGGGGGGGGACAAAACAAACAGCTAAAGACAGCGACACTGAGTCTATGTCTGGTAGCCGTATTCATTGTAGCGCTATCATCGGTGGATGCTGCTCTTTGTTACATATTGACTATGATCTTGAGGAAAGCAGCCCCATGACCATATGAGGAAGGAAGGAAGGAAGGCAAACAACATACGTAGTAGTTTGTCTCTTGGAGATACTGGTTGTGTAGCCTTGAGATAGTTGAGTATTGTTGTTCATGTAGAAATAATTCTTGATGTACCCAAAGTCCCAAACCAATGTGTGTTGTGTGGTCTGTTTAATTAACAATACTCAAAAAAAAGGGAAATCAAAACTAGTCTGAGTTATATAGTATTTCACATAAGATCACTACTACCACTACTACTACATGTATATCTCCCACCAAACCAGACCATAATGAGGATAATGTTGTAGGGTTAAAAAAAAAAAGGAATAGAGAGAATTGGGTGATGGTCATTGCAGCTACTTGAGAACAACAGCAGCATTGCGGATGGAGAGATACTGGTGGACTTGGTCCGGAGAAAGAGACCTGAGAGTCTTGAAAACATGGGCATTAGCATAACGGAGATTTGTTCTTGGGTCAACATAGGGTGCCTGCGTGTTGCGTGATCAGAGAGAGAGACAAAAGAAGCTGATTTGGATTAGAATCGAGAGAGAGAGAGAGAGAGAGAGAGATCTGAAAAAGAAAAAAGAAAAAAAAAAACTATATATAAAAATTTGCGAAGAAGAAGGAAGCAGACCTCAAATCCAGTAACATCGCAAATTCGCTTGCAGGGTTGAGTGGATGGAGGCGACTCAATGTTAACATCTGCGCAGGCAGTGTGATTCAATCAGAATCATAAACAAGAAACAAAATCAAAATCCCAAACCCCAAATCCGTTAATACTTACAATTGGGTAGGTCGGGAGTACAGTTCTCAGATTGAAGAATCTGCTTGAGGTGTTTCCACCTTCGGGTAGATTGGCCTTTCGGGTACTTTTCTGAGGATTGAATCTTCTTAAAGCTCAATCGCGAAGACACCACTACATCTGCCTCCATCAACTCTCCCTCCATCTCTCTCTCTCTCTCTCTCTCTCTCTCTGCTCTTCGATTCCGTCTCTAGTTAGTTCCTCTCTACTAATTTAATAATATACAAGTACTAATAAGCCTGAACCGGTCCGGTCCGGTATAGGGAATGTAAGCAATTGTAGTAAACCGAGATCGGCATTTACATCTCTGGTACATTGGGGGAGAAAGCGTGAAATTAGAAAGGAGAAAGCGTGAAATTCTTCTAGATCCATGGATTCGTCGTCCATCACAAGAAGAAGAAGAAGAAGCTAAGTAGATTTTATAAAGCTTCGAGATTTTCAAATCCAGAATAATTTAGGGGCTTTGATTGATTTTCTACCCAAGTTGTTTGGTTGAAGATCAGAGAGATCTGTTTTTGTCTTCTGAATCATCAAAGCTCTCTTGTGCTTAGCTAATGTGTGTGTTGTTGAGCCAATCATCATAATTAATGATGAGTGACTCTCAGCGATCACTTTCTGTGCGGTTGAGCCGCCGGGGTGAAAGGACCCCTCTTCATAACGCTCAATCTAAAGGTCTCATCCTTCTTCTTCTTCTACCTTATAGAGTTTCGATTGATTCATAGAGAGGTTATTACTCTCTGCTGGCTCATCAGCTAATCGTCCCATGGTTGGTTTATATTATTCAGATGATGATGGTGAGGCAGGCTTCTTCTCTCCGTCCAGACTTCACACTGACTACACTTTGAAAAAAATATGGAAGGCAGGCTTCCTCCGCTTGCTTCTTGTTGGAGGCATTCTCTGGATGCTTCTCATTCTCTTTGCCCTCTTGTTTCATGTTTGGTCTTGTCAATCTTCTCTTTCTTTCTTCTCAGGTATCCCTCCCTCATGTTTACTCCTATCTTCTCCATTGGATTGTTATTGTTATTATTATAGTAACCTTGAATCTTATTCCTTGCTATTTCAACAGCTATATGCAACAAAGAAGGCCGACTCTATGTCATCTTAGACACTATTGGTTTTGTACCAAAACCCCAGCACCGTCAGTTTTCAAAATTACTATCTTTTTTTACTTTCTGCTTTCTCTCTCTCTCTCTCTCTTTCTCTCTCTCTCTCTCTCTCTTACCAACTCTTCTGCTTTTGTTTTTCCTCTCTCTAGGATGCCCCATTCCTCTTGCCTATGACCCTGATAAGGTGCTCCTTCCCACTGCAAAAACCCCTGATTCTATTGTCACTAATCTTACCTACATAACCGAGGATGATTCCTCTACCTCTCCCTTTCCTCTTTTTGGCGGTAACATCAGCTGGTCTCAACGCCAAGAGAGTTTTCTACTCAAACCTCTGATGAAGGTTCAACTAATAAGCCTTTGTTTTTGTTTGCTGAACTCTTCCTTCCTACTTTATAACTTCCTAACTCGAAACGTTTCTCAGGTCCATTGCGGATTTATGCCACGTGGTGGGGCTGAAATGTCTTCTCTGGATAAAAGATACGTCAAGAAATGCAGATTTGTGGTTGCCACTGGGATATTCGATGCTTATGATGAACCCCACCAACCATCGAACATAAGCGACCGTTCCAAGAAGCTCTTCTGTTTCCTTATGGTGTTGGACGAGGTCTCTCTCGATTTCTTAAGAAAAAATACTACTGTGAGGAAAGATGTTCAAGGAGGCAAATGGGTTGGCATTTGGCGTCTCATTCTACTCAAAACTCCTCCATATGATGAACCTAGGCGCAACGGTAAAGTCCCCAAAATCTTAACTCACAGGTTATTCCCTGAAGCACAGTACAGCATTTGGATTGATGGGAAAATGGAGCTTATTGTTGACCCCTTGCTTATGTTAGAAAGGTATGAATTTATGCACAAAAGGATGGATATTAGACCCGTACATCAAAGTGATCTAGCAGACTTAATAATGTTCACTAGCACAGGATTGATATCTACTATCTTTCTGTTTCATCTCAATTTCAGGTATTTGTGGCGTGGGAAGCATACTTTTGCCATCGCTCAACACAAACACCACCGAAATATATACGAGGAAGCTGATGCGTGCAAGAGGAGAAAGCGATACGCCCGACCTCTGGTTGATCTTCATATGAAAATATATCGATACGAGGGTTTGGAACCATGGAGTATCAAAAAGGGCACTGTTAGTGGTAAAGACCATAGCAAAAACATGAGTCTCATCTATGTGCCTTATTGATTACTAACAACCTTCTTCTCTTGCGTTACACAGATGTTCCAGAAGGAGCAGTGATCATAAGAGAGCACACTGCAATGAACAATCTGTTCAGCTGCCTGTGGTTCAATGAGGTGCACCTATTAACACCAAGGGACCAGCTGAGCTTTGGGTACGTAGTGGACAGACTAAAAGGAGCCTTCAAGGTGTTCATGTTCCAGAACTGTGAGTACAACTCTCTCTTCGAACTGCACCCTCACATCCGAGAGCATTCCTCGAAGATCGAGTGGGTCAAGAGTCTTCAGGAACTCAAAGGGAAAGGAGAGAGTTTAAAGGAAAGTCGAGGTGGCTTTGGGCTCTGGACTCCATATCCTGGGGACCTTGATTCCGTTGAGCTGCCAAAAGTAGTTAGAACTTCTAAAGCTGGTTGAGGCAGATACATACATAATACACTAGTTTTTAACTTTCGCCTCATGGTTCTCTCTCTGCGGTTTTGATATAGTTCCGAATTTTCCTATTTATAAAATACACGCCTTTTGAATTCTAGTTGCAAAATGCAAATTGAAAGTAAGAAATAGTTGCATTTGACATTTGTGATCACTGATCAGTAATAAGACGAAGAAATGTATATTGATGTTGTTCAGAACCAGTATTTTGGGACCAAAAACGAAAAAATAATAATCATAAATTACAAAAAGAACCTCAAATCTCTCTTTCAAAAAGAATAATCAACCTGCTTGCTTAGTTTCGAAGACAATAATTATAAAGGGTCTAGCGATTGGGAACAAACACCATTTATTGGGACGGCCGGCACAGAGGTGCGAACCAACCGCAGAAAAAAAAAAAACAAACAATGCATTTGGACATATCACCACACCAACGTACAGTAGTAGCGATTCTGTTTTTCAGTTGGTGGTGTCGCGGCTGTAAAACTGATCAAGGGTTTTCGCGGGTATACGGTGAAGCAACTCACGGGGGAAGATCCGCAGGAGTGTCCATGCCAGGTCGAGTGACTGGAAGATATTTCGGGTATCATAAGCTCCCTGAGCCACAAACTTCCTCTCGAATTTGTCCAAGAACTCAAGATATAGCTGTTTTTGCATCAGACAGGAAAAGTGTTAAGAGGAATAAGAAAAGGAAAGCGTTTAGATTGTGTAGTAAAAAGAAAAGGTTAGAGAGACCAGATCCTCGGACGAAAGAGCTTCTTCTCCAACCACGGCTTTCATGGCCTGGACGTCCTTTCCAATAGCGTAGTTGGCATACAACTAAAATCACCAAAANCTGTTTTTCAGTTGGTGGTGTCGCGGCTGTAAAACTGATCAAGGGTTTTCGCGGGTATACGGTGAAGCAACTCACGGGGGAAGATCCGCAGGAGTGTCCATGCCAGGTCGAGTGACTGGAAGATATTTCGGGTATCATAAGCTCCCTGAGCCACAAACTTCCTCTCGAATTTGTCCAAGAACTCAAGATATAGCTGTTTGCATCAGACATGAAAAGTGTTAAAGAGGAATAAGAAAGGGAAAGCGTTTAGAATGTGTAGTAAAAAGAAAAGGTTAGAGAGACCAGATCCTCGGACGAAAGAGCTTCTTCTCCAACCACGGCTTTCATGGCCTGGACGTCCTTTCCAATAGCGTAGTTGGCATACAACTAAAATCACCAAAAAATAATAACAAGTTCAGCTCAGGCTAAAAATTTGACAAGTAAAACTTCCATAAACTAAGCTTTATCTACGATGCTGGTAATAGTATCGCACAAGTAATAAGGTCTTACTTGATTAGAAACATCAGAATGGTCCCTGCGAGTCATACCCTCACCAATGGCACTCTACAGTACAAAGTCAATTTACTTTAACAAATGATCACCTGGCTTCATCTTTAATTTATTTTGAATCTCCCACACTTACCTTCATGAGACGAGATAGAGATGGCAAGACATTGATAGGAGGGTATATCTGTGGAACACAAAGAAAATTGGTATTTTAAACCAACTTTTAGGACACTTCATATCCGCAAAACTAGAAACAACTTCTTACAGTTACACACAAACTAAAGTGAAACGCCTTTCAAAGATATTACAGAAGATTCACAACACAATATATGCCGAGGGACTGTTCACTAAATTAACACCAACTAGTATCAGTTCTAGTCTTTAGCTGGCACATAAATAGATTCAAATGTCAGTGTTTTGAAGCCATGACCAAGATGTTTCAGTTTTCAAAAATATTCTATCACTATCCACGTGCTCTCTATATCTAAAAATTCAAGGGGTGGTTCTAAATTTAATAGACTAAATCAAAAGTCCGTAAATAAGATTGTTACAAGGTATATATGTTTCTCATAAAGGTAAAATTCACCTTATTATAGTAATATCAATTATGATAAGACCTTTGAACCAACTATCTTCTGAAAGATTGTACCTGTCTATTGTGAAGTTGACGGTCAATATAGATTTGGCCCTCTGTAATGTATCCTGTCAAATCTGGTGTGGGATGAGTGATATCTGGACAGAGAAAAGGGACAAAAAGTTAGAAATCTCGAACAGAATTATTCACTGACCAGCAAACCTTTAATATAGGAGCAACAAATATTCCTCAGTGAAAAGGCTATATGACCAGATTGCCTAACAGAGGTGTACTACACTAACAGTCTAACACTAGTACATCATCCACTCAGTTTGTTAGATTCCCAAACAGCTAGACCTAGATGGACGCTATGGGATTGGGCAACGACTTATTATAGCATGGTTTGTTTTATTGTCTATTCCTCTAAGCCAGCTTTCAGGTGAGTTCTATCCCATGTTTACTTTAACTGCTCTCGGTCAAGCTTTACTATCTCTTACTGTTTGCTTCAAACAAATTTCGTTCAAAGTCAAAGGCAATGATAAACAAAACACATACAACCAGAGAAGCCACAAAGAATAAATGTTGAGTGAGTTCATGATAATAGCAACTAAGAATTACCATCGTTTGGCATGGTTAAAATGGGGATTTGAGTGATGGAACCTTTCCTCCCCTCAATTCGCCCTGCTCTCTCGTATATGGTAGCCAAGTCGGTGTACATGTAACCTGGATAACCACGCCTTCCAGGCACTTCTTCACGGGCAGCAGAGACCTAAGGGTATTAGTCAGCGTTAAACACTATGTCAGGCTTCCTATTATCTCAAAGTACATGAGTTGTGAACAGAGCATGCAAGTATCAGTTATCACCTCACGAAGAGCATCAGCGTAGGAACTCATGTCTGTGAGAATGACAAGGACATGCTTGCCACATTCGTATGCCAAGTACTCAGCCGTTGTCAGAGCAATACGGGGAGTGATGATACGCTCAATAGTGGGGTCGTTTGCCTGTACGGGAAACAGAATGAGAAACCTTCAGAAAGAAAAACAATGGAACTAAAATATGCTTCAAGATTTCCATAGTGCGACTGAGAGACTTGCCAAGTTAAGGAAAAGAGTCACTCTCTCCATGGAACCATTCTCCTCGAAATCACGTTTAAAAAATTGTGCAGTCTCCATGTTCACACCCATTGCAGCGAACACAATGGCGAAGTTATCGTCCTCTTGGTGCTGCAAATTCACATAAATGGACCAATGTGATGGTGTGATACTGTTATGACACATTAAAAATATGGCATCACACAACTAACTACTTACTCTAGATTTTACCAAACCAAAGAGAGCATTGCATAACTGTTATTAGGGATGACTGATATAATTGTAACAAAGCAATTTCCAGCTGTAAAGACGGACAAAAAAACGTTACCTCGAGAAGATTATCAGACTTCTCTAAACGCTTAACCAAACCAGCCTGACGGCAAATCTGAGCAGCAATCTCATTGTGGGGAAGACCTGCAGCAGAAAAGAGGGGAATCTTCTGTCCTCTGGCGATAGAGTTCATGACATCAATGGTGGATATCCCCGTCTGAATCATCTCTTCAGGATAGGTTCTCTCACTGGGATTGATAGAACTTCCTGGAGAAACAAAAGTCTAGAATTATATATCCCTGAGGGTTTAATAATGTGACAAGAGAGTAAAAAAGCAGCTCACCAGAAATATCCAAGTAGGCCTCTGGCAAAATAGGTGGACCGTTGTCGATGGGCTTCCCTGAACCATTGAAGATACGACCAAGCATATCCAAAGAAACAGGAGTTTTCAAAACCTAAGAAAAACAAAGTGGAAAAAGAGTGAGACCATGAAATGGTATATATATTATATAAAAAAAAAAATGATTACTTTTCAACTCGATAGGGGAAAAAAGCATACCTCTCCTGTAAATTGCACAGTGGTGTACTTGTTGTCAATTCCAGATGTTCCCTCGAAAACCTAGACAGTGAAATAAAAAGAAATTGATAAGCAGGAGATGTAGAAAAAGGTAAACCCTGGTGCAGCATGTTATGACTAGTAATGTAATGACTAGGGCAAAGATTAGATTGATATTGCATTTGCGTTCAAATAAGCAACAGACAGTGAGAGTAGAGGAGGAGAAAACAAAGGAAGAGAAAGAAACCTGAACAACAGCTTTCTCGCCATCAACTTCGAGAACTTGACCACGACGTGTAGTGCCATCCCCAAGACGGATATTGACAATTTCTTGGTATTTAGGCCCCTGGAGGAGAAAGAAAGAAAGAAAAGAGAAGTAGGTGTCATCCAGCCATGGGAGAAAAGAGAAGAATAGCACAGAAGACAAAATAGCAATCATCTAAGATATACCTTGACTTTTTCAAGGATGACAAGAGGTCCAGCGACACCGGAGACAGTTCTATACTCTGCGGTAGAGAAAAAGCAGGCAAATCACTAAATCTGAAGAATCAAATGACGAATGATAGATAACTCATAAAGCTTGTCAAGATCACATGGGAGAATGGACTGGTGCAGTGTATAAAGGCAAATGAGATCCTAGGGACTTACCCATGCCGATCTCGAGGGTGCCATCCCCATCCAATTCAAGGTTGTTTTCAGCAGCACCCATAATATTCAGATCTTCACCAAATCAAATCAGACCCAAAGGGCAAAAACGATGTCAGCAAATATAATTATGAACTAGGTGCCGTCCGACGTTAGCAAAGCAAATCCAGAGTATGCACTCGCATCTCCCCCAGTCAAATCCTAATTAACAACATCTATTGATCGTGAATCCACTCGTTCGTTGGATACATATCTTTTTTAACACAAAATTTTTTTTTGAATGAATGAAATTCTCAATCGGATCAACAACACAGGAAACAAACAAACATATTCACATCCAAAACAAAACGAAGAGAAAATATGCTGAAACGATTAAAATCGGAGAGAGAGAGAGAGAGAGAGAGAGAGAGAGAGACATTGTATTAGTATTGTAAGTACCTCGTCTTTCTTCTTAATCCAAAAGATCTGTAGAGGAAGAAGGAGACACACAGAGATAAGAGAGAGAGATCTATGTTGATGTTGGTGTTGGTGTTGGTGTTGGTGTTGGTGTTGGTGTTGGTGTTGGTGGACTATATTATTATTATTACCCACCCGATTCGATTTCAATCCGTTATTAGTTCCCCATCGTTTTGAGCTATTTTACGTTTATAGCCCCTTTTTTTTTACATGTCCCCCGTTTGTAAATTTTAATCATTTTTTTTTTTACATTTCCTATTTGAGAAAATATATGACGGAGGCCCATACAGTAATAATTTTATTTGTTGATCTTTTTTCCTATTTTACATTTGCTATGAAAAGAGTTTTGACTTTTGATAATGAGAAAAGAATCTATTACAAATTTACAATGTTTCCATCTTTCTTTTCTTTTTTTTTTTAAAAGATGGAAAACTCTCTGAGGCAAAAAATTTGTTGACAGTATATAGTAACTGGATACAAAATGTCTACTATATAGTGTTGGAGGGAGGGGAACTGTAGAAGATAGAAGCAGATAAAAATAACTTTTGAAAAAAAAAAATATTAAGAAGAAGATCATAAGAGATAGAGAGCGAAGAAGGATAGTGAATAAAATTGCTTTGCTCCAGTCTCCTCCTCCACAGCTAACAAAGAAAGAGGAGGGAACCCAAGAAAACTACTACCACTTAGATTATATGAGTATCCTTCTTTCCCCCTCAGTCAATAATGATATATATATATATATATATAAATAGTTACAGAAGATCTTGGAAAAGAATATATATTTTTTTTAAGGACATGGTAAAAATTCAATTGTTGTGTGGGAGTTGTTGTGTGGGAGTTGTTGTGCAAGGCGCCAAGCTGTTGTGAGGCACATTCACACCCGCGCCTCTCACTGACACCGTCGGTCCTTTTAACAAGCTTGCTCTGCTCACTAGGTTTGTATCGAAGAAGACCACTATCACTGTTATGTCATCGTGGAAATGTCTCCTCACTCCTCTGTCAATCTTTTTCAGGTCTGAGTATCTCATCTCTCTCTTCTTTGCCGCTTCTTGAAGCGCTACTTTCACCAGCCGCTTTGCAATCCCCTGCCCCAATAAGATCATTCATTAATTAGTATGCTCATATCATACATCTTAACCAAAAGAAACACAGAGAGTGCGAGTGTGCGCACGTTACGCGGATGATTGTGTACGATGTCTACTGCTTCTTGGTTACTCATATGTTCCCAGAGTCCATCTGAAGCACATATTATAAACTGATCTTGCGGCTCCAGCGTGTGCACCGTGATCGCCGGCTCTGCACTCAGTAACGGCCTGCTGAACGGTGACCTCAGCCTGAATTTGGCGTACAGCGGCTCCCTGTTGAACTCTGACCGTTTCAAATACACATCTCCAATGGATCTTGACACCTGAGAAAGATAGAGATGATAGTTCAGATAGACAAGAATTTATTTAATTGTAAGATACATATCTTATAGAGAGTACCTGAATAATGCCTTTGACTCGCCAGACGTTATGTTTGAGAAGCACAATATCCGGATGATCAGGATGCAGGGCCTGAAGTTCCCGCCGCACTGACTCTATAGATGCGTTGTGCTCGGCCGAGAGCTGAGTGGCGCGAGCCTCGCCAGTGACCCTCGTGACCTGTCCCAGCACTGCCCTTGAGTCCCCCGCGTTGGCCACATAGAGCTTGCCATCGCAGATGACGCTTACAAGACAGCAAGATCCTACAGTGGCTATCTGAGGTCTTGTTTGGAATTGATTGGTAACAATGGATAAGAAGCCTTCTTCAGTCGCTTGGAAGGCTTTTCTGATCACCTCCGATGACATACACTGTTGCTCCGCAGTGAACCCTGTGCACCACCACCACCACCACAAAAGATAGATAAAAAAAAAAAAAAAAAAAAAAATNAAAAGAAATTGATGAGATCAAGTCCTACAGATAACCTAATAATAATCAATTTGAAGAGGGGGACGGACTCTTGAGGTGGTGGAACATATGATCGTTGATGAAGCGGGAAGTCTCAGGGCCACCGTGGCCGTCGTAGACGCCAACAAAGGTGCCGTAGGGACCAGAGGGGAGGGTGCTAAGGGAGCCAGACTCGAGCTGGCTGTGGTCCTCGAGCAAGCTGTTGGCTTGGACAACGGCCATGGAGAAGTCACCAAAGACGTGCTGAGCGGAGTCGCGGTACCAAAGGAGACCCTCTTGACGGCCGCCGGAATCTGAGGCCTGGTGATCTGACCGTGGCCAGAGACAGGCATTGAGAAAGTTCATCAACCCAGATAGCATCCCTCATCTCATCCACCACA
>NC_025694.1:158704-159711 GCF_000633955.1 Camelina sativa
TTGGACAACGGCCATGGAGAAGTCACCAAAGACGTGCTGAGCGGAGTCGCGGTACCAAAGGAGACCCTCTTGACGGCCGCCGGAATCTGAGGCCTGGTGATCTGACCGTGGCCAGAGACAGGCATTGAGAAAGTTCATCAACCCAGATAGCATCCCTCATCTCATCCACCACAACATAGAAAACTTGACAGTGGGTTTTAAGTATGACGAATCTCACACACAAACACAGCTCTCTCTCTCTCTCTCTCTCTCTCTCGGAAAAGGAGGTCCTAGTAGTATACAGCAACAGTAATATTATTAATCTTCTTCTTCTTCTTCTTCACCGGAACCGCGCAGCAGCGGACAGCTTTAGACACTTATAAAAAGAGAAGAGTGCTTCTACTTGTTGTTCCTCTTTCTCACTGCAGTGTCGTCCGTGAAGGACAGAGACAAATAGCGAAAAAAAGATGAGAAATAATCTTGAATTGGATGGATACACTCCACAAGTAAATGAAAGGAAAAAAAAAAAAAAAAAAAAAAAAAAANAATCTGTTATTGTTTGGATTTGCGAAGATGGAGACTTTGTTTTAAAAGATAGAAATTGATGCAACAACATTAGAATAGTGGATTTGGGTAAGGCAAAAGCTAAGAAACAGTAAAACAAAGTCCAACACGATTCCTAAAAGAAAAATCAAAAGGATTCTTCTTCCCCTGAGGGAGGAGGAGGGGGTGGCAGATTCAAACACTGGGTCTCGTATTCTCTCGCTTCTACCAAAAGAAAGAAAGAAAAAAGGTGGAAACTTTACCTTGGAAGATGGGGAATCTAAACAACACAGTTGAGCAACAACAAGAAGGAGAAAGAAAGATGAGCAAAGGGATTTTTTTTCAAGATGTGGGCGTGGAATTTTCTTCTTCTATGTATGTATGTATGTATGTATGTAAGTAGATCTACGACGGATCAACCAAACTTAAATTATTCTTTTTTTTATTTATTTTTATAAATTATTAATGAATCCCCCCCTCCCCCC
>NC_025694.1:160944-161567 GCF_000633955.1 Camelina sativa
CCCAATTTTTTATTATTAATAAAAGAAATCAAATAAGCGATCGGATGAGGAAGAACCGAAGAAGCAGCAGACCAGAAGCAGAAGAAGAAGACCCCAAATTGACAACAAATAGTATAAAAAGATGTACGAAATTGCTCTCTCTCTCTCTCAACAAAGTCACAACTTCAACTTATCATCTTTCTATGTCTCCCTAAACAGTAATCAATGAGACAAGTAAAAGAGATTATTGGTTTAGCAGTCGCCGAAACGTGACTTTTTTTTTTCTTCTTCTTTTTTACAAGATAGTTGGCAAAAAAACAAGAAAAACAAAAGTGTTTGTTATATTTCTGGTTTCTTATTGGTTAAATTCAATTGTACAGTTCAGTTATTATGAGTGGTTTAGTAACTTGTACTTAAGCTTTTTTACCTTGTACACATTTTTCATCTAATCAAAGGTTTCACATTTATATATTTGATATTATTGGTTGTTCTTTTTTTTTTTTTTATCCTAATCTCAAGTCTCTCTAGTCTCTTCTAAGTAGTAGTAGTGATATTCTTCTTACCTTACCAGACAAGACCCATAAAAGACCAACGATGGAGAGGTAGGAGCCAGCACATCAATGGTCCCAGCTTCTGGCTCCACT
>NC_025694.1:161596-182160 GCF_000633955.1 Camelina sativa
GCCTCGTTACAGAGATTCTATATATATATGGACTAACCAATCAGTGAAGACTAGTGCTACGACGAAACACTATATATTTCTTTTAAGCGAATAAAGAAAACAATCGATATTTTTGACATAATTCAAAGTCTTCTCTTTCAATTAAACCCATTTAAAAGAAAGAACCAAAATAAAATAAAAAAAAAGTCGAATGCACATAATAATAATATTCAGCTTATTGAGTTTGGGTCAAATGTAAAGAATTTTCAGAAACGCTTAAAAGATATCCTAAGACAACTCAAAGAAAGAGAATACCTAAACCGTAACACACGTATCATATTTATACTGAAGCTACTTAAAAAAAAAAACAAAAAAATTGTTATCGAGATTTTTCTTACTTACTCCATTTTTTAAAAAATACTACTTCTTGTCAATTAGTATAATCAAGATTTTAATCGGTGAGGATCTAGTATATAACCATGTATAGTCTACAAATAATATATGTGGATTCATGAATCTTTCGTTTTTTCTCCCCACACACAATTTGTATCAAACGTTTAATGCCCATAAAAGTGGTGGTCCAAAGACCCTGAGAAATAGATATAAATAAAAAATAAATAGAGAAGAGGCTTGGCCTTGAAGAATGTAGAATTGCATATCAAATTTTTATATAAACCAAAAAAAAAAGGGATAACGTCCTATTTCCCCATCAAAACTATCTTATCGTACTAGATGGAGCCGGAACTTTGACATCGTCGTAAGTATCCACAAAACAAGATCTCTCAACCTATATATCTCCAAATCTAAAGTTCTCATTTACTTCTCCATATTTTTTGGTTTAATCGATTTACAAATTAAACCGCTAGAAAACCAGTCAAACCAGATATAAAACATAGTTTAAAACCCGATTGACCTTATAAACCCGACCCGGTCTAAGAATTTTTATAACCCGATCAGAAATTCTCAAACCTAAGAACCCTAAAATCATCATTTTCTAAAATCATCATTTTCTAAAATCATGAACACCGTCTCTTGCATTGGGGCAATATGTTTCAGGTGGGTGCATAAACCCAGCCAATTTCCTACCAAACTCTCGCTTATCCACCACTGGCGCCAAGAGAAGCCCTCGTGACTTCCACATTCCAGTAATCATTTGTGTTCTTAATTGATTTTGGAGTTGAAAAAAATTTGTAATTTGAGAATTTTTTTTGCAGATTTTATCTTCATTTCTGATCGGATTTGATGTGTTCTTGGTTCAGTGAACCATGATTCCAATCACCAGAACTTGAATAAACCCAACTAAGAGTTTTGGAGCTGCAATCGTCTATAAAAAAGGACCACGTGAATCTCCATTATATACAACAATTATGATTGATCTTTTATGTCAATTTGGTTGAATTGTTTATTTGATTTTTCTTGGATGCAGTGGATTTTCTGGGTTGGACGGACCATTCATCCGAGCAGCCTTCATTAGCATTCAAAAGCAGAAGCTGATTTTTTTTTTTTGGGTTTTTAGAAGTTCACAGTTGCTTTATCTTTGTTTGTATTGAGCTTTGACATTTTTGAGATCTGGTCATATTTGTTTAAATGGATTTTTCTATTTCTTCTTCTCTCTGGGTTATTTGATGTGGATGATCTGGTTAAACGTTAATGAAAATATGATATAGTGTTCGTTGAGATGGGGAAAAGAGATTTAAAAAATAAAAAAGAATTGGTGATTTAATTATATAAACGGGTCGAAATCAGGTTGAAATCGGTTTACAACTTTTGTTAGTTGGTTAGACAACCAATAAACCAATAATTAACCAATTAAACCTGTATTTATGGAGAAATTGATGAGAATTATGGATTCAAGGAGATTTAGAAATAAAATTTTGGATTTGGAGAGATATAGGATGAGAGACATTTGTGCAGAGATATTTAAGACGAGGTGAAAGTTCTGGCTTTATCTAGTAAGATGTGATAATTTTCATGTGGAACTAGGACGTTTTCCCAAAAAAAAAACAAAATTTGGGACCCGAAAGTGATTGGGATAAAGTGAGATATGTCACTTTACCTAACATTAATTAATTTTATATTAATGTATTGTACCACTAAATTTGGCCCTTTCTCCTCCATAGACTCTTCGTAGTTATTTATACTTTTGTAGTACCAATAATAGAAGAAGCAACTATTGAAATTTTCAGCTCCAAAAATGTAAACAAAACTATCAGTAAACTTTAGTTAAGTAGTAAGAAATTAATAGCTTCTTTCTCTATAACATGAATAAGTCCAGGGTAATTTGTTAATGCTCTAGATTCCGGGTCTAACTTGATGTATGCAATTAATCCTTTTTAGTTTATGTTATATTTTGTTCTCGACAAATAGATACACATTCCAAAACCTAATTTTAGCCATGAGATTGTGAAATCTAGCTGCTACTCTCCACGCTCCATCGTAACTGTCTGACACTATATAAGATTATGTATGTGTGAACGTACATACAATTCATTTATAAAGATACAAAAAAAGAACAATAATAACAATAACATAGCTCGGGTGGTGTGGACTGTAGAGAAGGTCGTCCCTACTTACAGAACATAGCTTCCATCAATCACACAAAAATCCAACCACTCTCAACCCTTCACTTCAGGACCAACTTCATTATCCAATCATATCCCAATACCTTCACTTACATATATAATGAAACTGATCATAGGATAAAATCACAAAATATTTTAGTAGCCATTAAATACCATTTATATATACTACAAAAGTACAAATACAAAGAGAGAGTACACCACAAACACTTGGACGCGAAAACTAAGAACAATCACATATCGTATCATACGGTTGATCAAGAAACCAGTATTGCACTTATCAAAAAAAAAAAAAAAAAAAAAACTGTAATCCTAATTCGAAGTCTGGCCTACGGACTTAAGAATATTAATGGCTGGACCACCATGAAATGGTGAATTGGTTTTTGTTGAAAGATTATAATCTTTCAAAATAAAAAGATTTGAATCATTTGATGCTCTACTAATATTAGTGCTCTCTTTAATTTGCACCTCAAAAAGCTCGTATATATCCCCGTTAGAAAAGACGTGACAATAGATGTCAATTGATCCTTTATGTTTTCATATATCGGACCCATGCATGCATAAATATCTGTAAATTATAAGGTTTTTATGGCCATGCATAAACAAGTTTACTTTAAAAATTAAGAAGAATTTAATTAACTGGCAGGGGGAGACACGTTCCTTGAGATGATAACACGAGCATATATTCTTCATCACTTTTACAGCATATATCATATACGTACGCTAACTATGTGTGTGTACATGTTTCTCAGAATTAACAAAAAATAATAGCAAAGATGTCGGAGAGTTTCAAAGTGTGCTTCTGCTGTAGCAGAAACTTCAAGGAGAAAACGAGGCAGCCACCAGTGAGCATCAAGAGACTCTTCGAAGCTTACTCAAGAAACGGCAAGATGTCTTCCGAAGAGCTTCTAAGATTTGTGAATGAAGTCCAAGGAGAACGGCACGCAGGGTTGGACTACGTGCAGGATATCTTCCACAGCGTCAAACACCACAACGTTTTTCATCACCATGGATTTGTTCATCTCAACGCCTTCTATCGCTACCTCTTCAGCGATCCCAACTCTCCTCTTCCCTTGCCTGGCCTCGTACAAAGTTTTGAACTTTCTTTTAGGGATTTTTCTTTTCTTCAAAAGATGTTTGTGTGGTATAATTAACATATATGTTGTTGATTGAGTTATAAAGGTGCATCATGACATGAAGGCACCGTTAGCGCATTACTTTGTGTACACGGGACACAACTCTTACTTGACTGGGAACCAAGTGAACAGCAGAAGCAGCGTAGAACCGATCGTGCAGGCTCTAAGAAAAGGCGTAAAGGTGATAGAGCTCGACTTATGGCCTAATCCTTCAGGGAACGCTGCTGAAGTTCGTCACGGCGGGTTGGTCCCCTGCCTCTAACGAACTCTCCTAATCAACAGGCTCCAAATTTTTAAAAAGTGTTTTCTCATCACTTCAGGACACTGACATCGCATGAAGATTTGCAGAAATGTCTGAGCGCCATAAAGGATAACGCGTTTCACGTGTCGGACTATCCAGTTATGATCACTCTTGAAGATCATTTGCCACCCAAGCTGCAAGGGCAAGTTGCTAAGGTGAGATGGTTCTGCAGCAGAACAGAGTATCTATTTCCTGTTTACAAAATTAACTGATATAATATCATGTTTGTAGATGTTAACTAAAACATTCAGAGAGATGCTGTTTCGTTGTGGCTCAGAGAGTCGTAAGCATTTTCCATCACCAGAAGAGCTTAGGAAAAAGATTCTGATCTCTACGAAGCCTCCAAAGGAGTATCTTGAGAGCCAAACCGTACAGCCCAGAAGAACTACTCCGATGGTTAAAGAGACTTCTTGGAGCAGACCAGCGAGTGTGAGAAGAAGAAGTGATTTTAACCCCGAAATGGGAATGATTTTGCGAACATTCATAAATTTCCTCTGTTGTAACAGAGTAATAACATGGCATGGAGAGGAGAAAACAAGATTCTTGAAGAATTGGAGAGTGAAGCTGTGGGATACAGAGACTTGATCGCAATTCACGCTGCCAACTGCAAAAATCCTTTGAAGGATTGCTTGAGTGATGATCCAGAGAAGCCTCTACGGATAAGCATGGACGAGCAGTGGCTAGAGACAATGGTTAGAACCAGAGGAACGGATGTTGTCAGGTATTTCTCAAAAAAAATACAGCGAGAGATGAGATGAGTCAAAAGTCAAGATGTTGTTTAAACCTTTGATCAAAGTTAGAAACAAAACAGGTTTACACAGAGGAATCTGGTGAGGATATATCCAAAGGGTACAAGAGTGGACTCGTCAAACTACGATCCTCTAGTTGGGTGGACACACGGTGCTCAACTGGTTGCTTTTAACATGCAAGTAAGTACTGGAAGTGGCTCATGATCATGTTGTACATATTAATGATTACATACACCGTACCGTTTGAGATACTTGTTATGTTGGAAAGGGACATGGGAAGCAACTATGGATAATGCAAGGAATGTTCAGGGCGAATGGTGGATGTGGGTACGTGAAAAAGCCTCGCATCTTGCTAGAGCACACACTCTTCGACCCTTGCAAAAGGTTTCCCATCAAGACCACTCTCAAGGTGAAGATTTACACAGGCGAAGGATGGGATTTGGATTTCCCTCAGACACACTTTGATCAATTCTCTCCTCCAGATTTCTTCGTAAAGGTAATTAAACAACCAACAAGCTAGAACCACTTTTAAGTTTTTAACCCTCCTTGATCCTGATCCATGAAGAGTTGTGTGTCACATATCAGATTGGAATAGAAGGAGTACCCAGAGACACGGTCTCTTACAGAACGGAAACAGCTGTCGATCAGTGGTTTCCTATATGGAGCAACGACGAGTTCCTGTTTCAGCTCTCTGTTCCAGAACTGGCGCTTTTGTGGTTCAAAGTGCAAGACTACGACAATGACACACAGAATGATTTCGCGGGACAGACATGTCTTCCTCTGCCGGAACTGAAGTCCGGGGTTAGAGCAGTCAGGCTTCACGATCGAGCAGGCAGAGCTTACAAAAACACAAGGCTGCTCGTGGGCTTCGCCTTTGACCCTCCTTATATGTTTCGTTGAATATTTCTTTTGTTAGCTTCAAATAAGCAGTGTGAGTGTGTGACGATGTATGTAATATTTTAATATGTATAACTCCATAAAAAAAAAAAAATACTAAAAAAGAGATTCGATTCCATATCTTATATTTTATATTTTCATACTGTAATGTTATAGGGGGATTGTAGCCGCCTGCCTTGAACGGGGTAGCCTTGTTTGACTTGCCATCTCCCACCGCATATTCTCTCTTTTCTTACTAAATATAATAGAGGAAGAAAAAAGCACAGAGAGCTTTGTTTCTTGTTTCTAAGATCATCAACGCACCATGGAAGAACAAGGTACCCTAGATATCGTCATCGTCGGCGCCGGAATCTCTGGCCTTTCCACGGCAGTTGGGCTCCATAGGTGTGTGTGCGCCTTTTGAGTTGTTATTAATTTAGCAGAGTAACTTAACAAAAGTGGTGTGTGCCACTGTCACAGGCTTGGGATCAGAAGCATGGTGCTGGAATCTTCGGAGATACTGAGAGCGACAGGATTCGCATTTACGACTTGGTTCAATGCTTGGAAGGCCATGGAAGCTCTCGGCGTTTCTCAGCATCTTCGCAGTCTCCATGATCGCCTTCAAGGGTATCATCAAACTAACACTCTCATTTATTAGTATACTCATATCAACTAGGGAACTCATTTTTTTTTTTTTTTACCTTGATGCAGATGGGTGGTTGGATCCATTTCTGCAGCAAATCCTTCTAAAGAGATGCTGTTTCCAGAATCCGAGTATGTTTCTTCTTCCCTTCCACAAAACGACGTGTGATGCTATACAGTAAGTAAATAAGAAAACTTCCATAATCTTGTTGAATGGTTTTGTCAGAGAATATGAGTCTCGATGCGTACAGAGGAAGCTGTTGTTAGAGGCTTTAGCAGGTGAGTTGCCTGAGGAGACCATAAGGTTTTCGTCTAAGGTTGTTCATATCGAATTGTCTGGACACTACAAGATGGTTCATCTCTCTGACGGGACCATCCTCAAAACCAAGGTTGTAACTTCTTGTCCTCTGTAGTGTATAGACCATCTCAGGCCTGGTCACGCTACGGAATTCTTATGTTTCTAAACGACTTTCAGGTTTTGATAGGGTGCGATGGTCTGTACTCAGTGGTTGGTAAGTGGCTAGGCTTCAAAAATCCGGCTACAACTTCCCGGTTAGCGATCCGAGGGCTTACCCATTTCCCGGCAGGCCACGGATTTGGGAAAAGGTTCTTCCAGTTTTATGGAAACGGTGTTCGTACAGGTTTTATCCCCTGTGACCACAACACTGTCTACTGGTTCCTAACCCACACCTCCACTGATATAGGTACCATGGAACTAAACCTTTTAATCTACAAGTTCTTGTTCATATCCTCTACTGTTTATTGACTCTTCTCCTTGCGCTTGTTAGACGAGGAGACAAATCCGGAAATTCTGAAAGAGTTTGTGCTGAACAAGATCAAAGACTTACCTGAAAACATTAAGAGTGTCGTGGAGACCACCGATCTTGATAGCATGGTGATGTCACGACTGAAGTACCGACCTCCATGGGAACTCCTATGGTCAAACTCAAACATCACAAAAGATAACGTATGCGTAGCAGGGGATGCGCTTCACCCAATGACTCCTGATATCGGACAAGGCGGTTGCTCAGCCATGGAGGATGGAGTTATCCTGGCTCGTTGTCTCGGTGAAGCTATAATAAGAGCTAAGAATCTGAAAAGTGAAACAGAAGATGAAGAAGAGAGTCATAAGCGGATTGAACATGGTTTGAAGAAGTATGCAGCAGAAAGGAAATGGAGAAGCATTGATCTTATAACAACGGCATATACAGTAGGTCTCATACAGCAGAGCAGAGGGAAGTGGATGAACCTGTTCAGAGACAGGTTCTTGTCGTCTTTCCTTTCTCGGTTGCTGCTGAAAAAGTCTCATTTCGATTGCGGAAGCCTTGTCTCCCGTGAGCAAGCAGAGGATTGAAAAGCTTGTCATTCAACAACTATAGATAAAGAGCTACAGACCAGTGTTCACATATGTTTCACTTTTAGTTATTATATAGAAACTCTGAATAGAAAGAAATGATTAATAAAAAGCCATAAGGCAGTGTTCACATATCTTTTTTTAGCTCTCTCTGGGTTTCTTCAAAGCTTCCCCTTATTATTTTCTATCAGTGTGAATGTTTAGAAAGTTTTGGGCCATTCGTGTAATTCTTAATAACTACTTGACTCGAGTAGAAAAATAAACACGGAGAGCTTTAATGCAGAGAGAGTGTTGCTGACGACAAGGTATAAAATTCTGAGAACAAACAAGGTTGCAAATCAAATATCTCTTTCATCTCATAGAAAACAAAGACCAGAGTTTTTATCTACATCCACCACTAAACAAGATGGCTTCGTATGTACACAGCAATAAACAAAAGAGTTTAACACAACAGATTCAACGAGCACAACAAAAACGTAACGTTAGGCCTTATGCTGTTTCTCTATGTCATACAGAACACAAACATCTGCAGCCGTTTTCATCTGACACACGCAACCACAGAGAAACAAAAAAAAAAAAACAAAAAAAGCCGATAAGAGCCAGAGGATGCCTACGCTATTTGAGGGATTAGATAATTCTGGATGAGACTTACCTGAATCACATTGATGATCTGCTTGATCAACCAACCAAATATGCTCAAAGCCAAGAGTATAGAGAGTGGTGAAATCTGCGTCAATGATTCAACTACCACCTGAGAAGATTGAAAACCCACAAGATTAGAGCAGAAAAGATAAAAGCTTAAAGAGATAAAAAGGGGAAGATAATAGAAGAGAAGCTCACGGTCATCAGGTTTTCCGTTTGGTTCTTTGCTATGAGAAGAAGGATTATATAGAGAACCTGTAGTCATTTGAGAAACATCAGTGTTTACAATATCTCCCAAAAGAGCCAGCTTTATTTAGCTCAGAGATCAAAATATCCAATTACCTCGCAGGAAACACAGCAATAACCCATGAACATGCGGTTTCCGTAGTAGAGTCTAAAGAGCCAGCTTGTGCTATCTTTCACATCCTTATGGCTGGTCTTCCCTGATAGAAATGTACTGTGAATCAAAGTATTAATTTCCTGCTTTGCTATGTCCAAGAACAATACATCTCAGAAGAGTTGAATGAATGAAGAGTACCTGTACATTTGCAGCCAGTGACTAGCGATATCTAAAGCCAACAATGACAGGGAAACCAGGCTAGGCCTGTTTATAGTTATGACAGTTCAATACTGTGTTATACATAGATTTTAAATACAAAACGTTATGACAAACGAACGGCTATGTCAGCATAGTATTCACATCTGTATATTTGGGAGAGAATCACGAGAAGACAGGCTGTGCTGACTCTGTAACCACGCACAGACCCCAAATTATGACAAAGATGTTTCTATATAAACTTGAAAAGAATAAGCAAGTTGAATCTCAGGTGTATGTAATGTAGTGGAAGATTCACCTATCTGTAACCATGTCCAACACAGCTCCAAATGTAGAGACTGAAAGGGGAAGAAGAAAAGAGTTGTGTGTCAAGTATCTACTGTAACTATATAGATCAATGACAAAATACTAGCACGTGGAAACATGGATCTCCATATTGTAGATAAATGTCAAGATTGCACAGGAAAACAAGAATGAGTTGGTGGAAGCTAATGATAAGAGCACCTTGGTTGAATTTACGAGCGCACCATCCATCGACAGCATCACAACAAAAACTGGAAAAGCACATTGATCAAATAAGAAAAAGTACCAAACACACAGGAAGGGGTGGGAGGAGAAGAATACTAGTTTAGAATCTCACCTGAAAAAGTACAAGAGGGAGAAGAGTGTCTTGTTGGAGAAGCACACAGCAAAGGCAATGCAGTTCAAGATAACTCTCATGTACCTTGCCCATTAGGCATGTAACAAAGTAACATCAAAAACCGTAATCCTATGGAAGATGACATCTTTCTTTAAACAGAAGTAAAACAAATGTAAGGAAGTAGCAAAAAACGGACCAACGATATTGGGAATGTAAAGGTAGACAGAGAGCTTCGCCGGTCTCTGCTTTACTATGTTGTTAGCCGCCAAAAGAGAGAGACTTTACTAATGCAATCAGTTTCAGAGAAAACAAGATCTCACCAATGAGGGAAGCAAGCACCTACACAAAATTAGGCAGGGGAGAAAAGAAAAAGGAACAAACTTTGTGAGAACCCAACAAAGGGAAATGCATACACACAACATGAACAGATTGAAATTCAGAGACGCAAGTGGAAAATTTAAAGAAAAAAAAAAAAATTAAAAAAGAAGCAAATTTCGCATCAAAGAAAGAAACCGGGAAGCGGAGGAAGAGGCAGCCGGAGTTTGGTTCAAAGGGCACGACAACAACAAACAAACAAACAAAAAGTCGAATCAGATTCGCCTCTTCTCTTCTCTGAAAGCAAACGTACGTTTTTCGTCCTTTAATATTCTTCGCCAATTTTAGAAAACTACTGTAAAAACAACACTTGAAACTTTTTTTTTTGTATTGTACAACAACAACAACATTGAGACAACCCCTAGTGTATACTACAGAGTTTCGCCGCTGAGAGGAAATTGTCCGCTATTATTTGTTTCTCCCCAACCCCAAGCAAAAAAAATGAACAATAGAGATTAGTGGGCCTGAGAAAGATCCACTACATGGCCCAGCCCAAGTCAGAATGATAGATGTTATAAAACAAAGAATTGTTTTGGTCAAGGTCTGTACGTCGGTCGACGGTCGGTGTGACTGGCGAGTCACCCATCATCGGCTATCCAAAAACATTAACTCCTCAGTTTCTCTCATACACACACAGTCACACACACAATAATAATAAATTTTTAAAAATAAATAATTACAAAGAAGTAGTACCATTTTTTTTATTTTATTAGAAAAGTAAAACCAGCAGAAAATCTAACGCACGACTCTTGTCCCAAGATCAGTCATCATCAATCATCGGTCCTTTCCCTTCTCATTAAAAAAAACTTATAACTCTCATATTAGCAGTACAAACTTTATAATAATACTTCCCTTTTATAATATAAATTATAAGAGGTTTAGAAAAGTATTTTTGTTTTATAAAATAAGATGTTTACAATTTTATGCAATTTTTGAATTAATTTTATATTTTATATTATGCAGTATTGTTTATGATTAGTTAAATTTTGTAAAAGTAATTATTCCTGTCTATTTTAACTAAAACATCCTATATTTTTTTGAAATGGAGGAAATATAATTTTTTTGGTTTCTTTTAAAATCAAGATCTCATTATTAAAAGCTAAGTGAAAACAAGAAATTGGGAAACAAACCATTTTACAAAGAAAGAAAAACAAACAAACAAACAAAAATTGAAGCGAAGAAGGCGACTAGGAAACTGCTGGGTCCAGAAGAGAAACGGGTGACCCATTCACTTTTTTAATTTTTTATTTTGAATCCAATGTAAGAAGATATTTTATTTATTACTATTACTTCCTTATTATTAGTATTATTTATTTTAATTTGGATGTCTTTATATAATAATAATCTCCCAATTCGATTAATCATCAATTTACTTGTTAGTTGTGGTATACACCTCACACACTTTCCCCTTTGCCCTCTTTAGCTTTTGTACTTGCAGAGATTATTTCACTGTGCTTGCTCTAGTCTCTCTCCTTCTCCTAAACAAAGTTTCCTTCTTACGCTCTCCTGTGTTCCTCTTTAGATATATATTATCTCATCCGAGGTTTCTCGATCTCTTTTTTTCTTTTCTTTTGGCGGGGGGTTAATAACAGCGATAATGGGTGTTCTTGATCATGTCTATGAGATGTTTGACTGCTCTCATGGCCACAAGATTAAAAAGCGCAAACAGCTGCAGGTTCGATCGCCCCCCACCTTTACTTTTTATTATAATTTTCTTTTTCTTTTTTTGACAACTGACAAGATTCAGCTTGAGAATTTTTTAGATCTTGATTTGGAAGTACTAACAACACAAGCTTTGTCGGAAACAACAAAGTGATTATGAGTCTAGTATATAGAAACTAGCTTCGATAGTTACAAGGCTAAAGTCTTGAGTGTTCTAATTTAGTAGATCTCGTAAAATTAACTAGTTCCATTAAAAAATTTAAAAAAAAAAAAAAAAAAATATATATATATATATATATGGACTATTAGTTAGCAAGTTTAGATCTTTTTTTTTGGTAGCTTCCACGTAACTTATGTCAAGTAGTGTGTTCAATTTGGTTTACATGAATTCGATATTTGAAGCGGTTTTCTTGTCTCTGAGTTAATATCGCCGACCAAATAGATTCTTTTTAATCTGGAAGACTAAGTTGACGATGATGATACAGAGAGTGAGCCATCTCTTAGATTCACACCGGGATTAGTGTTTTCTATTCGCTGCCGGAATTTTCTTTTACCAATCTAAATCATTAATTTCCTTTATGGGCTAACCACGTGAATATTCTTTTTATATCTATATATAAAAAAAAAAAAAGTAGACTAAATATATCTTTGTCGTTTTATGTCTTTCTGACAGTCGGTGGAGATCAAAGTGAAGATGGACTGCGAAGGTTGCGAGCGGAAAGTGCGGCGTTCCGTCGAAGGCATGAAGGGTGTCTCTTCTGTCACGTTGGAACCCAAAGCCCATAAAGTCACTGTCGTCGGCTACGTCGACCCCAACAAGGTGGTGGCCCGTATGGCTCACAGGACCGGCAAGAAGGTCGAGCTCTGGCCGTACGTACCCTACGACGTTGTGGCTCATCCTTACGCAGCTGGCGTCTACGACAAGAAAGCACCTTCAGGTTATGTCCGCAGAGCAGATGACCCGGGAGTGTCTCAGCTTGCTCGTGCTAGCTCCACCGAGGTCCGCTACACTACTGCTTTTAGCGACGAGAACCCGGCAGCTTGTGTGGTCATGTGATGATCTTTGTACCCACCGTTTCAATTTCTCTTTTGGATTAATATTGTTATTGCTGTCATTGTTTTTGTATATTAATTCCATAATCCATATATGGTGTGTAGCTTTCTTTTCCTTTCTTTTTTTGGGTTCTATGTGTACACTCTTTTAATATCATTGTAATATTTGTTTTTCTTCTTCTTCTTCTTCCAAAAGACTAATTAATTAATGTTGAGAAATATCTTATGTTTTCAAATTAATTTGTATCTACGTACGGTTCGCAATTGTGAGAAGAAGGCTTAGAATGCGGATCAAGTTACGTTGTAGCTAATTAGAAAACCAAGAAAACAATTTTGTTTATAACAAAAATAGATAGAGAGAATAGCCTGAGAGACAAAGATTCCGAGCTTCCCTCTTTGACCTTGGAAATCCCAAAAGCAGGGGCTCAATGTATAATGAAAGTTTTAATATTTCGTGTTGGTGAAACAATCAAAACAAGTGAAATTAAAATGAAGTCAAGAACACGATACTTGATAGCGATTCTACTTGTAATTTCACTCTGTTTGGAGGCAAGCCATGGCAGAGGAGAATATGACGATAAGGATGAGGAAAAGAAGAAAGGAGTATCATACGACGAAACTTCATTGATCATAAATGGGAAAAGGGAGCTTCTTTTCTCTGGCTCTGTTCATTACCCTCGAAGCACACCTGAGGTATTTAATTAATTAAGAACTTCTTCTACTTTGTTTTTGTTTAGTATACATATATTACCCCAATCAACCAAGAATCAAGAATCTAGAAGATGATTTTATCTCATACTTCTGGTTTTCTGTTGCAGATGTGGCCTAGTATAATCGACAAAGCTAAGGCTGGGGGTCTTAACACCATCCAAACTTATGTTTTCTGGAATGTGCATGAGCCTGAACAGGGCAAGGTATAAATGTATATCATCTTTAGGTTATCTTTAATTAATTCCTTTTTCCTTTTTCTTTTCTTTTGCTGATGTCATCATTTGCCTTAAATTGGTTTATATATGTATGTATATTGTGTTTCAGTATGATTTCAGTGGGAGGTTCGACTTGGTGAAATTCATTAAACTAATCCACGAGAAAGGTCTCTACGTCACCCTGAGGCTCGGACCCTTTATCCAAGCCGAATGGAGCCACGGGTAAGAAAGATTCAAATCCTAAGAATGAGGTATGTATGCTTCCTTCTTAAAAGAAATTAATGCTAACTTAACTCATATTCCAGAGGGCTACCGTACTGGCTACGCGAAGTCCCAGAGGTTTACTTCCGTACGGATAATGAACCTTTCAAGGTATTTCTAAGCACTAGTTTTGCAGTAATCCTTTAATTAGCTAGCTGTGTCACAAAAACTGATTAGTAGACCCAATCGATAAATGAAGGAGCACACAGAGAGATATGTGAGGAAAATACTTGGGATGATGAAAGAAGAGAAGCTGTTCGCTTCACAGGGAGGTCCCATCGTCTTGGGACAGGTATATAGATATAGTATACACACAATGATTCATCCATCTGAAAGCATAAACATTGAAATCTCTAAGCATACATAAAAAATAAATGACAGATAGAGAATGAGTATAACGCGGTTCAGCTAGCCTACAAGGAGAATGGAGAAAGATATATAAAATGGGCAGCGAATTTGGTGGAGTCAATGAAACTGGGAATCCCCTGGGTTATGTGCAAACAAAACGATGCTCCTGACAATGTCATTAATGCTTGTAATGGAAGGCACTGCGGAGATACTTTCAAGGGACCAAACCGACACGATAAGCCTTCCTTATGGACCGAGAATTGGACTACTCAGTACGTATGCTCTACCTAAACATCAAACTCTCATCAGTACACAAAACTAGCTACAATCTTACTTGGTTTTTTTTTTTTTTTTAATTCTTAGGTTTCGAGTTTTTGGGGATCCTCCAACACATAGAACAGTCGAAGATATTGCATTCTCAGTCGCTAGATACTTCTCTAAGAACGGATCTCATGTCAACTACTACATGGTACGTTTAAATCATCATATATATGATATGCGTCCGTCATGTTTACACTTTACAATAGATTGAGCTCTGTTTCTGTTTGTGCAGTACCATGGTGGAACAAACTTCGGACGCACGTCTGCTCACTTCGTTACCACTCGTTACTATGACGATGCACCACTCGACGAATACGGTAGATCCAACCCCCAAAAGATCTAAATTCTAAACCGTTCCCGATTTCAATCGTAATCAAAAGCTGTTGGTTTATTTTTTTAGGTTTTGAGAAAGAACCAAAATACGGTCACCTGAGACATGTGCACAGAGCTCTTAGATTGTGCAAGAAGGCACTTTTCTGGGGTCAACTTCGCGTCCAGAAACTTGGTCCCGACACCGAGGTTACCTGAACCAAATCATCTGTATCCGGTTTGGGTAAACCAGAGCTCAACGATCCAAGTTTTGGTTTTGCAGGTTAGGTACCATGAGCAGCCAGGGACAAAAGTGTGTGCGGCTTTCTTATCGAACAATAACACAAGAGAAACCAATACGATTAAATTCAATGGTCAAGATTACGTGTTACCCTCTCGTTCTATCAGCATCTTACCTGATTGTAAAACCGTCGTCTACAATACTGCACAAGTAAGTCGAAAGAACCGGTTCGATTTTTTTGGTTTGAAGAAAACTAGAATGTTAATTTGAATTTTTATTTATTTATCCGCCGCGTATTGTTCTGAAACAGATTGTGGCGCAACACAGCTGGAGAAACTTTGTCAAGTCAGAGAAGACGACGAGCGAAGGTCTCAAGTTTGAGATGTTTCATGAAAATATTCCTTCCAGACTAGGCGGTGATTCCCTGATTCCGGGGGAGCTCTATTACTTAACTAAGGACAAAACAGATTATGCTTGGTATACCACAAGGTAACTTCCTTCACAAGCAACACTTCTTTTTTTCTTATTGGGTCTCTCTACCTTATTATATAGAGTTGATTTCATGGCTACAGCATAAAGATTGAAGAAGATGACTTACCAAACAAAAAGGGTTCAAAGACAATACTGAGAGTAGCGAGTCTTGGCCACGCACTGATCGTTTACGTTAATGGAGAATACGCAGGTAATTTAAGGCAAGGCCGGGGGTATGTATTACAAGACACAAACAGAGAGTTCTTTTTTTGATATACATTTGCTGTTGTTATTTGTAGGGAATGCTCATGGAAGCCATGAAATGAAGAGCTTCGTGTTTGAAAAACCGGTTAACTTAAAAACCGGAGATAATCACATTTCAATCTTGGGTGTACTAACAGGATTACCAGTGAGTTAGATATAGTACTCAAGATCGTGATTTTTATATGTTGTCACGCAAAACAAGATACTAAATATTTGTTATGATCTTTCAGGACAGTGGATCATACATGGAGCACAGGTATGCCGGTCCACGTGCAGTTTCAATCATCGGTTTAAAGTCGGGAACGCGAGATTTGACCGAGAACAATGAATGGGGACATTTGGTAATTTTAATAGTAACCATTTTTTTATTGGTTTTGTGATGAAATGTAAGTTTAATCCGGTTAATGCAGGCCGGGTTGGAAGGTGAAAAGAAAGAGGTGTACACTGAGGAAGGATCTAAGAAGGTGCAATGGGAGAAAGATGGTGAACGTAAGCCTCTTATATGGTACAAGGTAAATAACTCTCAACGTTGCTTAATCATGATCCATGTCTACACACAAATACTTGTCTCAACCAATGATGGATTTTGCAGACCTACTTTGAGACACCAGAGGGAGAGAACACGGTCGCGATTAGGATGAAAGGAATGGGAAAGGGACTGATTTGGGTGAATGGCAATGGCGTAGGGAGATACTGGATGTCTTTCCTTTCTCCACTCGGAGAGCCAACTCAAACAGAGTATGCTTTTAGAACATGACTTGTGAGACAAACAACAAAAACAATTCGAGACTAAACCTAACCTATCTATGGTGGACAGGTACCATATACCGAGATCTTTCATGAAGGAGAAGAAGAAGAAGAACATGCTGGTGATCCTCGAGGAAGAACCAGGGGTGAAGTTAGATGCTATTGATTTCGTGTTGGTGAATCGAGACACAATCTGTAGTTATGTCCGGGAGGATTACCCTGTATCGGTGAAATCGTGGAAGAGAGAAGGGCCAAAAATAGTTTCGAGAAGCAAAGACATGAAGCTGAAGGCGGTGATGAAGTGTCCTCCGGAGAAACAGATGGTGGCAGTAGAGTTTGCAAGCTTCGGAGATCCCACAGGAACTTGTGGGAACTTTACAATGGGGAAGTGCTCTGCATCTAAGTCAAAGGAAGTAGTGGAGAAGGTAATGTCTGATGACTGAAGCATCTTAGTTAATTATGAGTTTTGTTTGGTTGATTGATTGATTTTGTGTTAAATTTATGGAACAGACGTGTTTGGGGAAGAACCGTTGTTCGATAGTCGTAGCGAGAGAGACGTTTGGGGACAAAGGGTGTCCGGAGATAGTGAAGACGTTGGCAGTGCAGGTCAAGTGTGAGAAGATACAAGGAAAAGAAGATGATAAGAAGAAGAAGAAGAAAGAAGATAAAGAGGAAGAGGAAGAGGACGATGAAGAGCAAGACGACGACGACGAAGAAGAAGAAGAAGACGAGGAAGAGGAGAAAGAAAAAGAGAACAAAGATGTCACTGCCTTGAATTTTTATCAAGACACGTAAACAAGACTTGTCACTGCCTTGAATTTTTTATCCTATCTTTTTTGGTTCATTTTATTAGAAAGACGAATTATTTACTTGCTTATCGCATGTGGTTTTTTGTTTTGTTCAATTAATTATAGCTTGCGATGATGCAGATGCTTTTTACACTTGCCCATTACGTTTCCAGAATTATATTTTCTTTTGCTAATTAATTTTCTTTTTTCACTCTTATTCTTAGGATTCCTTGTTTTGCTTTGATTTCTTAAGGGTTTATGAGAGCTGACTACTAGGCGGGCTTTGCCTAATTTTGACTTTTACAAGAGATTCGGAAACTCAACTGAGCTTAAGGAACACGAGTTAGGGTTTGAATTACTATCAGAAAGTTAACTAACGTAGAGAAGGAGAGGAGATTGGTTGATGAGGCATGAAGAAATTCCCGTCATTCTTGAAAGTGAATTTGCCTCTCTGCAACACTTGCCTCTTTTTGGAGAGCTGAATTAACTTTACGAAGAAGACTTGGTGTCTTTGGGTTTGTTGTTTTTCATGTCAAACTGTTCTATATATAATCTGACCTTATATAATGAAGCTTATATAAAAACTGTATATATAACTCAGTGTTTAACATATTCAAAGTGCCGTCCATATTCTAGTTTTTTGCTGATGCGGAATCAAACTTGAGTTTCGATCAAAATGATGTGATCGATCTTTTACAGAGAGGAGAAAAGTTAAAAGATAAAAATTCTATAAAAAAAACTTGAGAAGAAAAAAAAAAGGAAAAGATAAGCCTATCATCTTTCTTTATCTACTACATACAGTAATGGCGCCTTCTGCAGAGCCTGCAAAGACAAAATTTACATCACAAGTCACAACCCTATGTCCCTCCCCTATGTCCCTCCGCTACAAAAGTCTCCGGGAGAACAAAGGTTTCATCAAGTGCAGTCACCTGGCTTTTGGGGCATCTTCGGCTTTTGTCAGATCATAAAAACCCAAAAAGCAGAGAATCAAAATCAGTCTTCCCATGTAATGTACAGAGAGGGGAAAAGAAACGGAGCGATCTGCTGCTTATGAGAGGTCAAACGATCCTTGCCCTTCATTGATAGCGTAGAGCAGTTTCTTGTACATGATTTCCTGTTTCAGATACATACAACTCGTCAGGGTCACCAACAACAACCACAGTAACATCGTCTCAAGGGAGATATATACAAAGAGACATGACTCACCTTAGTGGAATAAGGAGGGAGCTTCAGGTAGTTTGCGCAAGTCATGACACTGGGCAAATCATCATCTGCTGTCTCCGAAGCCCCTGCTCCGTTGACTGCTGCACTTGAGGTCGATGAGTGCTGAGCAGCCAATAAGACACAGCAATTTTAGAATCGCATAGAAAATCAATACATAACAACGCAACGTCAGCAAGATACCAATCCCATCTGAAAAACGCTTGCGAATGCAAACAAAAACAACAAGGAGTGTCTGCTCTTACAAAAAAAAGAGCAAAAGACTTTGCCCACACATAGATGCCTTCCGACATATGCTTGGTGGATAAAATTGAACATGACTTGGGACCGGTTGCCTAAATTACAAAAATGACTCACAAATAAGTAAGGCTATTTTTTTTTTTTTTACCTTTCTCACAATCGTGAGCTTTGGGTTCAGAACAGCTAAGCCACCAGGAGGAAGCCTAGGAGCTCCAGTTACGAATTGGCAGAAAGCCCTCTGCTGATCTGCTGTTAGTTCTCCCATGATCTCCAGTAACTACAGTGTGGGGTGAAAATCAGAATCACAAAGGAATCAACAGTTCAGAAGCGTAAGTATAGTACGATATGGTTTCTAACAACTCAATGGATAGAGAAAAGTAACATACGTTAATGATTGCCGGACTTTTGGCAGTATACCCGTGATCAAATTTGATATGTTCACCAAGAGTCTCCGTCTGCAAGAAAATAAGATATTAGAAATGGTAGCTTCAAGTCTCTTAATTATGGGAAACTGAATAGTGAAAAAATCACCTCCCACAACTCTCTACGACCACACAGCAAGTAGTCCAGCTCAGACGGGGTGAATATTTGTAGAGATGTTATGTCAAACACCTGATAATTAATTATGGAGGTAAAACGTTAGAGGTCAAACTAAAAAAAAAAAGAAAAACAGAAGTCTCCAATCCACAGAATCATCTTTTTCGACATTATGTTTAAAAGCCAAAAGCAACATAAAAGAAAGAGACAACGAGACTGCTAACCTGATTGAATCCAGATCTGAACGCTTCAATCTGCCGAGCTACTCCTCTCTTGACAGTAGCATCAACGACAAGGGGAATATACTCCTCAAGATTAGTAATATCAACCTGTCATAAAACAGCAAGTCATCAGCAATCATGGACAAGTACTACACGAATCGGAAGAGATGGGGTTGTTAACTAAGACAGTACAATTTCATCTCCTGGTCTCAGAATGTACTCAGGATAGCCAGGTAGTGTGAAGTCCAAGCAGAGATCTTCTATGCGGGATCCACGTAAACATAAATCAGAAACTATGCTGCTGTTGTCACCACCTACTGCCTCCAGATAGTGCTTGCGGGCAACAAGAACACGCAGCTCTTGCAAGGTCTTACCAAGTTCAGCGTCAAATAATACAATATCATGCAAATCAAGCTCCTGCTTAATTGAGAAAAAGAAAAGAGGACAAACTTATTATCAAAGGCCAACAAAAGTGAAAAGTATAAACCATATTTCACTCTTAACTAGACAAAACACTTCAAGTAATAAACTCACTTGACCAAGAATAAGCTTATAAAACGCTGTACTCAGTGGGACGTCCAACAGCCGTCCATCTTGAAGTGCTTTGGCCATCACACGCCCTAAAAGGCGGAAATATTCAATGACTTTATGAAACTGACCACCTTCAGATACGTCAGCTGTTGAGGGCCAAGGCCGAGGAAACAGCCCAAGTGGGGCCTGAACTATCTCTCTGTCCCTAACTGCATATGACTTTCCGTCTTCAATCTCATCTCTATCAATTTGCATAGATACCTTGTCACCAGAATTTGATCTCCACATCCCAAGGGCAACCTTTTGCAGATCATGGCTTAGAAGTGTGTAAAACTCAAGTGTAGGGCCTAGACCAGTACCAACTTCACCAAAATATTCTACTTCGAGCACAGCTTTCTGGCTAGAATACATCTCCATAACTTTTGCAGCAGAATCTAATATCCTATTTCGGGATACTCGAACTTTCTGGCGCTGCAGTCTCCCTATTCTCATCTCTCGTTCATTTGTAGACCCACTGCCGTCAGCACCTTGCTGCTGCTGTAAACGATTTAATGCACGAGACAACCCAAAAGCAGTTGAGTAGAAATACTGTCT
>NC_025694.1:182185-241991 GCF_000633955.1 Camelina sativa
ATACCTTGTCACCAGAATTTGATCTCCACATCCCAAGGGCAACCTTTTGCAGATCATGGCTTAGAAGTGTGTAAAACTCAAGTGTAGGGCCTAGACCAGTACCAACTTCACCAAAATATTCTACTTCGAGCACAGCTTTCTGGCTAGAATACATCTCCATAACTTTTGCAGCAGAATCTAATATCCTATTTCGGGATACTCGAACTTTCTGGCGCTGCAGTCTCCCTATTCTCATCTCTCGTTCATTTGTAGACCCACTGCCGTCAGCACCTTGCTGCTGCTGCAAACGATTCAATGCACGAGACAACCCAAAAGCAGTTGAGTAGAAATACTGTCTCCGGGTCTGAAACGGAAACAAAAATGGGCATGCTCTAGTCAACTGGTAGCACCAAGAGGGAAGACTTCCACTGCACAAAGCAAGCGCATCCTGGATTTGTCGAGCTAATTTGGGTGTAAGTTTGCTATTAACAAATTCGTCATGAGGAACCTTAGCAGCAGTTGTACTCAGATCATCTAGACTTGCAATTTTACCCTCTGCGAAACGATCAGAAACAGTTTGGGCTCTTAAACGAGGGCAAAGCTGATTTAAACCCTCTAACACACGTAACAGCGCCAGAACATTATATGTCGAATTTGATTTCTCAAGGTCGCATGGAAGCTCCCCTTGTAATATACTATCCAAAAGAGATGCCCTATGTGACTCAGATTCTACACTGGAGTTGGTAGTTGCAGACTTTGCGGATTTCGACGGTGTGGTAGAACTTGCTCCACCAACAGACAACCTATTCACTTGGCTGTCTGGCCTCTGGTACATGATGGTGTAAATGTCATTAAATCTGCTTCCATCACTTGAGATGAGATCACTGCCACCAAACCTGTCATCATCATCTTCATCAAGCATAAGTTGTCGCTGTACAGCCTGATAAATTGTCAAATGCCTACTAAGGTGCTTTCCTCCCGCAGTAAATATCAACTTAGAGGGCTCATCTGAACTCCGATACAGGGTACGTCCATGCAAGTCCCTACTTCCCCTGATACCTCTACCACTGGCAGCTCCAAGCCCAGCCATCGCCGCAGCAGCAAAGGATAGTGCACCCCTAGAACCATAAGTATTCCCAATGCCAGCATCAGTAGAATCAGATCCCCTTGCTGCTGCAGTTCCACTAGAGCCTCCTGAAGCTGGATTCATTAGTCGGCCGCTGGTTGCCAGACCATCATCATCCACTGAGTCCGCCAATTTCACATCATGCACTTTATCAGGCGTGCACATGGGAAGACTGTCATCCAAAACCTGGAAATGAAGGTATTAAACGAAAATCAAACCACATGTAAGGTACAAAGCCAACGTGATTGATAGCAGCCAGGTAAATCTGAGTAATAGTGGTATAAGCTAGTAATTCTTTTTGGTGAAATAATCCAAATATATGAAAGCTGTTGAGCTTTATTGCTGCCAAATGCAATATCTATTATGTTGTTAGCAAAAACGACAATCACAGAACATAATGTACATATTGGAAAAAACAAAGGATGACTTACATCTTCATTATCATCATCTTCATCATCAGAAATGTCATCCTCTTCAATCACCAAGGCATCATCAATTTCGACTGGGGATATATCCAATTCCTCATCCTGCAAGACATACAAGTACGATGGTGCTGAATAAGCAAATCACACCACAACATAATGATGTAACGCAATAAACAACCATGTAATTAAAAAAACATAGCACTGTAACATGCCTCAGAGCTGGAGTCTCCGCTAGGTGGTTTCATTTGAGTATCTTTGTCAAGGACAGCTCTCCTTTGAACACTGCTCCTTGTTTGAGGCCCCTTATCCGCTTGAGCCGGCTTCATCACGCCTTTACCTTTTCCTTTTGATGAACTCGTACCTTTCTCATGCACAGGATCTTTCTTTGAGGGATCACCTATGTTAATTGCAGATCTCGATCTAGAAGAATGCCGACGAGTGGTGGAAGCTGGAGTTGACGAAGATGGTGCTGAAACACCAGCACCACTAGGTAACGCGCCTGCCTCTGTATTTCCAGCAGGCGCTGCCGGCTTTAAACCAGATTCACTGCGTTGAACTCGGGGCCAAAGAAATTCCTCCACTGCTGCCATGCTTGCCAATGGATCTATAAGTACAATATTAGAGGAGTAATCACGTAGCGTCTTTTCTCCAGGTGCACGGCATAATCGCAACTTTAAAGGATGTGCCAAAGCACTCAGTCCCGATGAGAGCCGAGCACTTCCACTTAGTGACCTTGAGGGATGGCTAAGGACAACGGGAAAGCGTTCCAGTGATGATAAAGCATCTTGGAGTTTCTGAATCAAAACTGTCATAGGAGGGACCTTTCCCTCATTACCATCAAATGGAAGTGCAACTTCTAGAAAGGCTTTGAACCTTCTGAGCCCCTCCTGGCGAAGTTTGGGAAAATTAAGTTCTGAGATCTTCTCTTTGGAAAAGTAGCCACGAGAAAAGTAGTTAAGCAATGCTGCAACCACACCACTGCCAACAAACTCAAAAGTTGAGACACCATCCCCTTTACTTAGCTCGCCAAGTATCTCAGAAATGATACCAATCAAGTACTCTTCCTTGCTAGCAGAGAAATCGCCAAGGCTAGCCCCAGACGCTTTAGATTTTCCCTTTCCTTTCAATTTATGATCATCTATACCAGCAGTTAGCTTCTTGCAAAGATTCTTCAGATGTAAGAGATCATCCGTAACTCCAACATCAAGATCCCCACCATCAGACGGGAAGTACTTGTCTTTGAATGCTTTGGCACAGGAACTAACTGTTTCCCTCAGCATAAAGCTGGCTGTAGAAGAATCCAGAGAATTATGGTTTGCACCTATGTTAACGGACGCAGAATTCTTAGGCTCTTCCGACTGGTTTCCATCAGAACTGGCATTACTACTTCGCCGTCTATAACGCCTAGATCGTGCAGATCCGGGAACACAGTCATTTTCCTTATAAATAGGTGAGGCATGAGAAGTTTTACCAACCAAGACAAGTTGATCTACAGCATGGACCACCCCTTCCCTCACAAACACTTTTGAGAATGTTTCAGGAAGCTTTTCCATCAAAATCTCTGCAACTTGTAGAGCAGGAACCAAGACCTGCGGGTCTTTCCATGCCAACACACCAGCCAAGAAGCTACATAGGGAAAAATGTAAGAAGTTGCACACACTGTCATGTCAAACATAATTTATACATAAAAAGCATACCTCGAAATATTTGTGTCGCCAATTAGAGACTGAATCATTTCTGAACTGCTGAAATACATCAGCTTTCCAATGACTGAGAGACATTTATGGCGAATAGTACCATTGACACTAGAACCATAGATCTGTTGGAAAAGAATACAAGAATAGTTAGACAAGACACGGTGGTATGAGCATTATTTTGTAGCCAATGCAGAGAAAAATTACCTGCACTAAAACTGGAAGAAGATCCAATCCAAATTGTTTCAGAAGTTCAGGCTGATCACCAAGTAATTTTTCTCTAGGTGAAATTTTTAGAGCATCTTCTTGTTTCCCTGAAGTACTTGGACAAGATTTCTTTTGGCTTGAACCTTTCACAAAAGTATTTGAGCTAGTAGGAAGAGAGATAACTCCTTCAGGCAATGGAGGGAGGAGCTCATTCGCTAGGTTGACTATCTCAAAAATCTAAGATATAAAGCATCCAAATATTAGAGACCACGAGATAAAAAAAAAAATAAACCAGACAGAAGTACATTGATGAAACGCTTCTCCCTATATTACATCTAACATTAGCTCAGAAAACAAGTACAAGTGTATTGAGCTACCTGCTCCAAAATAAGTATAGCACATAAGAACTGTAGAGTGTGATCAATCCACTATACAAACACCTCAGTAAAATATTGTAATACACAAAAAAAACTAGGATACTAAACCTGAAATAGATAACTTATCCTAAAATCTAAGCTATTCTTATTTCAATCAGGTGTTGAACCAAAAAAAAGTAATTTTTTTATCAAGTAAAATCAGTACCTGGTCTGCAGGCCGGCTCAGTGCTGGGGATACAGATGCATTAGAAGAGACACCAGAACCCAACAGAATATCCTTAAGAATGCTACTAATACCGAGAAGAAGTAATGTCCTAAATCCAAGAGGTGACCCGCTCGCACAGGTAGAAAGTAATCGGATTAACCCCTGAGCAAAATATGGTGAATATGTCACCTAGAGTATAAATGAAGATAAATAGAATTCACGAAAGATTTTGCTCGTACCGTGTAAGTTGACACGCTAAGAGATGCTTGCCCACCACCGCCTGAATTGCTCGTGGAAATCAGAGATGCAGCTTGAGTCACCAGGCCGTGGTTGCATAATTCATCCAATTTCTCAGGATACGGTGCAAATGCTTCGGCAATCCGAGTCAGGCATATAGAAGCATATTCCAAAACCTGCCACCATACGAACACATTATGGAGGGAAATAGTAGTACCATAAAATAACAGAAAGTAGGTCAACAATTACCTTCGAATCATGATACTTAAGTAGGTTTGTCAGTAATGGTACAGCTTCCATAACATAATCAGATGCATCAGAAGGTAGTTTCTTGCACATATTAGCAGCAGTAGATAGTGCTACACGCTACAAGAAGCCAAGGAATATGTGCATTAGATACACGTGTATGTATGTATAGCATAAAAGAGAAGTTACAAATTTACACACCTGGACACCAGTGGAGAAGAAATCCAGATACGAGAGCACAGCCATAAGAGCACCAGCTCGCAAACAGGCAGTTGGGTGCTCCTGAGATATCTTTTTGAGAGCTTGCAGGGACTGTTGTTATAAATACGAATCAAATTTCAAGTTATTCGAGATGTCAGTCGAAAAATTAAATTCAATAAAACTCAAGAGAGCCAACCTGCTCGGCTAAGTCCATGTATTCAATGGTTAGCAATCTGGCGACTAAGCATGAAACAGCGCCGTAATGTACAACAGCAGCACAAGAAGACGGCAAGACATCACAAAGATGGGTAAGGGCCCTGGCTGCAAGAAGCATAATGTCGGGGTTGCTTTCATGGTTGAGGAGACCCACAAGAACAGGGACGAAGGAGTCAACAGAGAAAGTGCTAAGTGAGTCTTCGGTCCCGATGGATAACATCTCGCAAAGCTGGGTTAAAGCCTCGACCTGTTTGCCCTCTTCTCCTTCAGAGCGCAGGCCGGAGAGAATCTTCTTCATCCGCCCGTTTAAATGGGAAGAAGAAGCAGAGCCGATACCGGAAGAAGGGAGCAAGTCATCCAATCCAGCTCCAAGCTTTCTGAGCAAGCCTTGTAAAGCACTGCTGGCAGAGCTCATGTTAGGATGCATGAAACCGGGGTTGCCATCCTCACAGTCGTTGTCGTCATCGTCGGCGTCAGCGCTCCTAGCAGCGGCGGCGGCGGCAGCATCCATGTTGAGTTGTTCTCTGGCTCGGTCTCTCTCCCTAATCCTGACGTCATGTTCCTTCTCCTTGCCCTTGTCGGAATTGGTGTTATCGTTGCCACGGTTACCTCGTCCGCCTCGGCGAAACCCAGAAGAATCAGTGGAGGTGTCCATGGGAGTGGGAGCGGGAGCAGGAGCAGTAGCGGCGGCGGCAGAGCGAGAAGAGCGAGAGCGGGTGGTGGAGGAAGAAGGGGCAAGTGAGGAAGAAGAAGAAGAAGAAAGACGAGCGCGTTTGCTGCGGGTGGTGGGACCGGAGGAAGAGGCAGAGGGAGAGGGGGAAGAAGAAGAAGAAGAAGGGGCAGTTGAGGTCGCCTCCGCCCGCTTGCGGCTCCGAGTTTCCATACAAAGGAAGAAACCCCGAGTTTCCGATTTGCTCGATCAGAAGAAAGATTCTGATCGGACGCTCGCTCGCATCTCAATTTGAAACCCTAATTTCCGGAATCAAATAAGAAGAAGAAGAAGCTCGAAGAGAGGAGCTATTGAAAAGGCATGATGCAAAATCGAACGAATTGAACAAAATTGGGGATTGCGATGAAGAGAAGACGGAGGATCTAATCAATTGGAAGCAAAGACGATGATGATGATGATGATGATGATGAAACAAGGAAGGAGACAGATTTGATTAGAAGAAGAGAACCCTAAAATCGTCGAGAGAGGAATATGAGAAGAATACGATGCCGTTTCTGACCTTCCTTCCTTCCGCATAGAAAGAGAGCTTTTCACAAGGATGATGGATACTGACCCGACCGACCGACTGACACGGCCTTCCGCTACGTGTTTTTTTGGGTCTTCGCTTCGCTCCCTCCCTCATACGCTGCCGTTTCATATATGGCCCGCTCCAGGGAAGATCATAGCCCAGCCCAACATTTAAGTGGGCTTATACATCTGTTACAGTGCTCTTTCTACAACCATTCATGGGTTTTCACTTTTCAAGCCCATTTGAACTTTACTTTCTTCTCTATTTTGCAACTACACCTCAGCAAACAACTATCTATCTCTTAACACAAATCATTTATACGTACCAACTCTATGTATATAGCAAAACTATACATTGTTATTATCTGAGATTGTGGGAGGGAATCTAGCTGCAATTCCATATCTACTTCATTCCCTCCCAAAGTTTTCTCATCGTTGATTGATTTTTTTTTTTTTTTTTTTTTTTTTTTTNCCTCAAAGACAATCATCGTTGATTGATTCTTTCCGTTAATTTGCCAGTACTATAACATCTCTTTTTCTACAATATTGGCTTGTAACCAGCATTTCATTTACCAATTAACAGCCCAACAATTATGTGATTAAAATATATATATATATATGAGCTGTGTACGCATAATCAAATAACTTCACACTTATTTACATTTGGTCGATCTCTGGACCTCTCTATCCCTATTTATATACACTCTATAATCTATATACATATTTTTTTACAAGCTAAGACATATCTATACATATAAGTAGATATATATATATATGGTGTGGTGTGACCAATTTATGTATATAATTAATCATCCACCGTCACCAACCATCCACCTTATTTTCACGTCTCGTTAGGGAAACTGATCATAATAGCTAGTAGTATCTATCTTACTCTGCTGGAATTGAAATCCCATTTGTAATTAATTTATCACACAATTGTTATGCAAATTAAACTTAAAACTTTTTCGTTGGTCGTCAATAAAAACTCTATATACCTCGACTTCGAGATCGATCAAGCTGATCTTAATTTAAAACATCTTAACTAGTACGCTAAGTTAAAATTAAATTCAGAAAAAAAAAAAAAAAAAAAAAGTGGAAGGTGAACCAAAATCCCTCGTCCCCAACTGCACACGGACCTTATTAATATAATCATGTAAACTATTTATAACTTTTAATATCAATATACATATATACTTCAAAAAATGACAAAATTAATAATCACTACACTATCGTTCTCCTCTCTCTCTTCTTAAGAACTCGCTACCGCTTTAGGTTATCATCTCTGACCGGCGCGTGTGGGCTATCGCGGCCATGACGTCGGTTCGGCTTTAGTTTTTTGCTTAGCTTTCTAGCTCTACTTTCTTTTGTGGGGAGATATCTGATTTTTCCAGTTTTTCTCTTTTTAGATCTAGAATTTGGTTTGTTTGGTTTTGTTGCAGGAATCAGTCTTCTTCTTCGCCTAAGCCTTCTATGGCCTAAACCGCGATGGCTCTAAGTCACTTACAGTCTATGTGGTGGTGATTCGGTTTCGGCGACTTATAGTTTTAAGTTTCCTCACACAGCTTCAACAAATCGGATCTAGGGCGAGATCCGCCCAGATTTGAGTTCTTCTTACTGGTCTTAGTCACTTAGTTGACATTTCCGACCATGACATTTCCGACGATCTCTTAATTGAGGCCTCGGAATTGAGGTTTCCATCACGCCGCTCAAGGTTCCCCAAGGTTTCTCTTCTGAAGACTCTAAATCACCGAGTGAGGCAAGATGATCGTAGTCTTACAAGGTAAGGGTCAGCTCCAGTGTCCTTAACTTTATAATTCCTGCGATTTTGGTTGGGATCAGACAAAAAGAAGATTGATTTCTTTATGTAAAATCTACTACCTTTCTTAGGTCTATCGTTTTTTCTTTTGCTCGTTTGTCTCCCAAAGTTGGGGCTTAGTTTCCGAGTACTTTATGTCTCGCTGGATTGTTTTCCAGAAGAGTAAAGTTTCGTCGGCTTAGTCTCCAGAGATTAAAATCCTGTCGCCGGTATGTATCCCACTTTGTACTCCAATTAATTCTTTATTAAAATATATTTGAAATGAAAAAAATAATAATAATAATAATCACTACACTAAATTATTATTCTTATAGCGCTTCTATTATATACTATTTGACACACAAAAAAACAAATTGTTATATCATCGCCACATCGCTATTTCTTCCACGTCATTTACAATACCATTAGTGTTAAACTCATATATTTATTATTCTAAGATAAGTAAGAAAGATAAACAACAGAAAGAATCATTCACCATAACAACTATTCCCATGAGGTTTGATAAATAACGCTTCGCATATATTAATAGTGTTTATGCGCTCGATCTTTCGTAAAACAAAACTACGAATTAGTCTTTTAATTTAGTTGAAAGAATTAAAAAAAAAAAAAAAGAGTTAGAATTCAATTAATCAAGGTTAAATAATTAATGAACGTGATGAAAAAGTAACTTGTGGTTTTATTTTAATTCATAAGTAAATGAATTTAACTTTTGGTGCTGATTTGAAGAATCTTGGCCTGTAGCTGAGGGAACCTAACGCTTCTAGAAGAGAGCCATCCATCATCATGCATGAGGTGAGTGATTGATTGTATACCAATAGATTATTAAACAAATTGAAATGCAACTACTCTCTCTCTTTTTCGTTTTTTTCATCTTTTTCAATTAAACCATTTATTTATTTTCGTTTCTGCTCACATTTTTTTCCACCTAACTTACCAAATTTCACAATGTAGTTCCAACTTTTTCTTTAACATGAACAATAGATACTCTATATTTTATATATTCTCTCATAATAATTATTTGTGAATTTCGTTGTTCAAATTCTTTTTTGGCATACGAAATTACAACAACATGTATGATTATTAGGGCATCTGGGAACAGTTTTAGGTGTTTTTAGAATAAAAATATTATGAAAATAATATAAGATCAGTAGTTTAGATCTTTTGTTAAGAAGTTGGTTATTGGGAGAATATTTTTAAGATCATAAGATTTAATAATATAATAATATTAAACATATTACAATTATAAAAACTTTAAAAAATAACATTTAAATTGCAAACTTAAAAAATTTATACTAAAATTCAAAATACAATACCAAATTTTTATAAAAAAAAAACAAACATATTACCTAATTTATTAAAACACACAAACATTTTTATTTAAGACCAAAAATTGTTATTATTTTTATTTAAGACCAAAATCTCAATCATTCTCGTCATGCCACGTAAACAAAGAACACTCCTAAAATCTGTTCTTATTTAAGACCAAAAAATATGTTCTAAACACATTATTCAATAAATTTATTAATTTATTAGGTTAGAACAGCCAAACTGCCATTGCTAATGACCTTATAGTGCTATCTATCGTATTCTAAAAATATACTACTATACAAAATTAATAGATCCGATACAGCTGTCCAGATAAAAGTGTTAACATTGTCCCAAAAAATATCTGTTAAGTCTTAGTTTTTCAAGTCTCTAATACTAATAAGAAGTTGGTTAGAGAAAACCAGAAATATTAATTCAAGGTTCTAGAAGGCACATTCTTTTATTTAGATAGTTTCTCATATTTATATATATATATATATATATATATGTATTTGTCTTGGTGGTTCTTGTTGTATTGTTTTTATACTCAAAATATTAAAGAAACATGAGCATCATCACACACACATATTTTAAACATGAAGTGCTAGTCATCTGATAGAAATTAGTTGAAAATCATGTATATAAGTTACGATGTCCACACATATAATTAGTTATTTGATAATGCTTTGTTTAATTAGCGAGTGATTGTGTGTATTCGGGTTTAGATCTTAGATATATTTATTATTGATTAGGAAAAAGAAAAATCAATATTTAAATCCAGTGCAGTCTATATATTAGAGAAAAGACTGTTGACTAGTACAAATCTTACTATAGAGGCTATAGTTGACCTGCACTTGTCCAAAAACACTCATTAACTTTACCACCTACCTCCACAACTTAAATTTATCCCTCTTCTTCATTATTGCTGCTACCAAATTTTTATAAGTATCATCTTTCTTTAGTTAGACCAAATTTTTGTTTGTGACCAATATATATCTGGCGGTAAAAGCCATTGACAAACTTTAGGTTATACTGAATTTCAGGTTTTCTACATATGCGGTAACTTTTTTTTAATTTTTTTGTTTGTTTTCTTTCCTACTAGTCTTATTGCAAACGTCATGCGAGTACCTACGAGTTGCAAATAAATAAATAAAAACAAATTTACTAGTTGTATAATTAAATGGGTAGAAGTTAAAGATCCATTTGTCTGTCATTAAATATAAACACCGTCGAATTGACATATATATATTTATATCTTCAAAACTAGCTTATTTTGTACACACTAAAAGAAATTCGCATAATGTAAAAAGGAAGAGATCAACGTAACACAAAGTTGGTAGATAATTTCATATTATGTATACACTGTAGCGATTACTGTATGTCTGTATATATGAACATGACATTTCTTTGATTATAAACATTTCTAAGCGATAAATATAAAATTGTTGTCATGATTTTTTAAAAATGTCATAGCTTTCTCAAAAGACCATGATGCCATATATGTCAAGCTTCTCACTTATTGTACCAAAACGAAAGGCCACCATACACTACTCATTCAAATCCATCCCACCAACTCACATCTAGAAGCAATTACAAGTTCAACTCTCTTTCTCTCTCCTCCCCTATCATCTAGAAGCAATATATATGTGTGTGTATATATATGTATATCCTTGTCTAGCTTTAAGTCAAAACCCTATATAAACTATACACCAAAGCTTTGAACATTCAACCAAACCCCAAAATCCAAGTGCCCCACCAAATGCTTCAATCCTCTTCCACTAGACAAAAAAAAAACAACTTAATCCCTTTATTCCCTTTTAGCTAGCCAAAACCCTCATCAATAAAAGCCAATCCCCAATATATATAAAATAACAAGAAGAATTTGATCATATTGTCTATATATAAGATTTTGTATCAGTACATCAAGAAATAAGATCTCTAGATATACCACAAGAAAAAAAAAAAAAGGAATGGGAAGGTCACCGTGTTGTGAGAAAGCTCACACAAACAAAGGAGCATGGACGAAAGAAGAGGACGAGAGGCTCATAGCTTATATTAAAGCTCATGGCGAAGGCTGCTGGCGATCTCTTCCCAAAGCCGCTGGACTTCTTCGGTGTGGTAAAAGCTGCCGTCTCCGGTGGATCAACTATCTCCGGCCTGACCTTAAGCGTGGAAACTTCACCGAGGAAGAGGACGAACTCATCATCAAGCTCCATAGCCTTCTTGGCAACAAGTGAGTATACACCTTAATTAATTATAAGTCTCTCTATATATATATGGACTTATCTACATATGTATGGTACGTTTAATCAATTTCCAAGTCTAACGAGATTCAATTGTTGATATATATAGATGGTCTCTTATTGCCGGGAGATTACCAGGAAGAACAGATAACGAAATTAAGAACTACTGGAACACACATATAAGAAGGAAGCTTATAAACAGAGGGATTGATCCAACAACTCATAGACCAATCCAAGAATCATCAGCTTCTCAAGATTCTAAACCTACACAAGTAGAACCAGTTACGAGTAACACCATTAATATCTCCTTCACTTCTGCTCCAAAGGTCGAAACGTTCCAGGAAACTGTAAGTACTTTTCCGGGAAAGTCAGAGAAAATCTCAATGCTTACGTTCAAAGAGGAGAAAAACGAGTGCCCAGTTGCAGAGAAGTTCCCAGATTTGAATCTTGAGCTCAGAATCAGTCTTCCTGATGATGTTGATCGCCGTCAAGGCTTAGTGGGACGCGGGAAGTCAACAACGCCACGTTGTTTCAAGTGCAGCTTAGGTATGGTAAACGGCATGGAGTGCAGATGCGGAAGAATGAGATGCGATGTAGTTGGAGGTAGCAGCGGGAGTATCATCAAGGGTACTGACATCATGAGCAATGGATTCGATTTTTTAGGGTTGGCGAAGAAAGAGACGACCACTTCTCTTTTGGGTTTTCGAAGCTTGGAGATGAAATAATTTCATTTTTTTTTTAGGCGTAACTGTACAAAACTTTTGCCTAGAGAAGGTAAAATCTTCACTTTGTATGTGAAAAAAAAAAACTTCACTGTTGAATTTAATATATAGAATATTTTTTTTTTACAAATTATGAAACTTCATTGCAAAAGATAATTTTTATATAGACAGATCGATCCGTGATGAATTTTCCATAGAAAAATAGGGAAGAGTTTATATTTAATAATTTGAAATGTTAAGCCGATATAGAGATCTCTATTTAATGAGAATATTTCGAAACCGTGGCCTAATGATAATTTTATGCTACTGAGATTAGTCAATGCATGAGATAAGAGGTTTGTTGCCTGAAAAACTCATTATCCAATGTTGGAGATAAGCCATATAAGGAGAAAATGTTATAAGTATGGCAAGATGCTTCATCACATAATACTTAGATTATAAGGAGATGATATCTTGTTATAATCTCTATAATTAAAAGATCTAGGAAGAACGTGGAATTCAAATGTTTAATGACAAGTGGAAAGTGAGGTTTGTAATTAATTTGGCACAAGTAGATAATTAAAAGAGAGAAGGTAGGGGGAAACTTAATGTTAGATATATATAAGAGGAAAGAAAAAACTAAAAACCATAAATGAAGGAAGCAACAACCAATGGACCCTTTCTTCTACCAAACTCAATTTATTTCTCACTAACCATCTCCCTACCAACCTATATACCAACCTTTTCTCATCTTTTGTCCACTTGCGATCCCACATATGCATACATGAATGCATCTCAAATACACACATGCGTAACAAGCATACATATATATACTGATATACACACATGCATGCATATCAATATGTACAAGATAGTTTCATTGAATGTAGCCACATGCTTGAAATTAGAAAGAGGGACTCNTAATTAAAAGATCTAGGAAGAACGTGGAATTCAAATGTTTAATGACAAGTGGAAAGTGAGGTTTGTAATTAATTTGGCACAAGTAGATAATTAAAAGAGAGAAGGTAGGGGGAAACTTAATGTTAGATATATATAAGAGGAAAGAAAAAACTAAAAACCATAAATGAAGGAAGCAACAACCAATGGACCCTTTCTTCTACCAAACTCAATTTATTTCTCACTAACCATCTCCCTACCAACCTATATACCAACCTTTTCTCATCTTTTGTCCACTTGCGATCCCACATATGCATACATGAATGCATCTCAAATACACACATGCGTAACAAGCATACATATATATACACACTACACACACATGCATGCATATCAATATGTACAAAGATAGTTTCATTGAATGTAGCCACATGCTTGAAATTAGAAAGAGGGACTCGTAAAGTAAAACATTAATGTTCTATCGTAAGATGTTTGGTAAAATCGGTGTTAAACATGCATGTTTGTAGATCTCCTCGCCTCAACGCTACCAAACCCTGTTTAACACGTACGTTCTCATCTCAAATCCCAAAAATGTTTTTTTTCTTGATAATACAAATATAATCCAATATACTAGTTTCATAGTTTCGAGTATCGGGATTTACAGTTTTACCGTGGCAGTGTTATATTTTGAAAGTTAAAAGAGAGATTAAAAAATTACATAGGATATTTGGGAGATGAAAGAGATGGGAGAGGGAGGAAGAGAGTGGTGAGAACTGAAGATAAGGAAAAAGGGGAAAAGGACAAAAGGTGACCACACAAGTGAACAAGACAGACGCACCTGCCTCTTCTTCCTTTCTAATTGCTTTTTTTTCTTTTTTTTCTTTTAAAATATATAATATATATAAATTATTAAAAAACGACTTTTTCAAAGGTGTTAGGTAGATGCAATAGAAGCTTCTACTAATTTTTCCTCTTTTCTTAATGTTATAGTTGTGACTTGTGAGTCTTACAACTCTTTTTTTTTTTTTGGTTTTGTCTTTCCCTTTTTTTACTCTAAAAGGGAAGAAAGAAATTTTGTCACCAAGTTTCCCCCAAAAAAGTCTTTAACGGTCGCAATTGTCTACTTGATAGTTCCATTCCATTTTCTATTGAAAATAAATTTAGCACTTCCACTTGCGTAGTTTATATATATGTCAATGATCAAATTTACAGTTTGCAATTACCATACTTGTTATTATATGCGAAAGTTTAATAGCCGAGTGCACACATAACCGAATATAACTGATAAAAGATGGAAGAGTAGATTTAAGAGTAAATTACTTTTTTTTTATTTATTTATTGGAGAAGGAAGTGTTTATGCTTGTTTCCCACTTTCATTCCCTCTAAAGAGCCTGTTTAGAGTTTACAACAGAGCCCATACATACATACTTCTGATGAAAATTCCCATTAAAATCCGATTTTACTGCCCACTTTCTAACTCCAATCGGAAACTGATGGGCTTACTTTCTAAGAGCCCATTGACCCAAAGCCCAATTAGACTTAGACGGAAGTAGACAATAACAACAACATCATAGAGAAAGCGAGAAAGCGAGAGGTGATAAAACAAAGGTCACACTGCAGAGAGATTAATTTAAAAACTCAGTTCCCAATCTTCTATCAAACCAAAGAAACAAGAGGAGTTATTTTCTTTTATAGAGAGAGAGAGAGAGAGCCAGCATGAAACGTCTTCAGCTCCTTCCGTGCTTACTTCTTCTTCTCATCCTCACCTTTGCTACTGCTCTCTTCCTCCTCATTCCGCTGCCATTTCAACCAAAATTTTATTTTCAATATCAGAACCTTCTTTACCAAATTAAGAAAAGAAAAAAAAACAACAACAAAGCCGCACCTTTGTTTCATCTGGCAGAGACGCTAGCAGCGCTTTCACCGCTGGATCATTTGGATCCACTCCTGGAAGCTGTGCATGTTCACAAACACTTAGGACCAAAACTATACTATTCTCTTTCAAAATCCAAACTATTATGATGACTCATTAGTTCAAGTAAAGCTTACCGATGAGAGCACAGACGATATGAAGGCTTGATCTCCCAAGAGGTTTCCAGCACCTGTAGCTTCACTTGACTCTTCCCCACTCATCGACATTTGCAGAGCTGCACATGGATCAAGACAAAATATAAGGCTCTTTCATCAACTCAAGCAAAGCAAGGTATCCGTTTTATCTTCTAATTGCCATGATTACACTAGTACCACACAGCTATACTTACCTAAAGCCAGATCCTGGTCCTCATCAGCCGCTTCTGACATGTTAACATCACCTACAGACATAGCAATTGCCTGATCTAGCAACGCACTGTCCTCATCCTGCGACAAAATCTTTGATAGTTAAAAAAGGTTGTATGATAAACACTTTCTCCACCTGTGGCTATGTAAGAATGCTACACACACTATAGAAACATAAAAGCGTACAAAATGAGTAACAACTAACCATTGGTTCAGCGTTCTTCTCAGTGGTCCTGGCAACTGTCTCCTGTGAGGCAGAGGCTGTGTCCCCATCTTTGTCCTTCTGACCTGCCTCATCGGCGGTCTTCTTAGCAGCAGCCTCTTGTCTTGCTCTCTCCTCCTCCATGGAGATCCGAAGGGCAAGAGCAAGCTCTGGATCAATATTTGGGTCCACACCAAAGTCAAAGTCCCCACCTGCTGCAGCTGCAGCAGCTGCCGCAGAAACATACCCACTTGCACCCTCATCACCCGTGAATACAGGGGTGCTGAAAGAAAATTAAATAGTCAACACACCAAGAATAAAATTTCAGTCACAGACAGCCGCGGTAATAACACCGGTCTAAATAATCTAACCAGATAAAATCAATGTTCTTAATTGATTGATGCAACAGCCAAATTTTGCAGTATTGATAAAAGGCCAGACATCAGAGTTCAAAACACACCAAACCACATGCAATGGCAACCTAAACTAGAAAAGTAGAGTAAAAAAAGAAAAACAAAAGAAGAAGAAAGAGGATGGTACCTGAGGAGCACATCAGAGAGAGCATTAGCTCCAGATGGAACATGAACAATGTGGCTACCATCATTATTATTGACAGCAGAAAGGAGGGCCTCGAGCTTCTGAGGCTTTTCCTCATCGTCATCTTCCCCAAAATTGACAATGTCAAGAGAGACACTATTCTTCTTGAGCCTTTTGCCAACTATTTCGAGGGCCTTCTTTTCATACTTGATAGGGCTAAAAAGCACAACACAAAAACATCAGATAAACTAAATACAAAAACTAGCCAGTCAGCGTGCAAACAAGAAAGAAAGTGAGTTACCTTCCAGCAAAAACAATAATCCGCTGGCGTTGATTCTTGTTTTGGCGATGTTTAAGAGCAAGCTGAGCAATCTGGATGGCCGCAGTTAAGTTGATCTCACCCCCAACATCAAGGCCTGAAAAAGATGGAGCAAGTAGGATTAAACTCCAATGGTTCCTAGATGACAAATTAATTAATTAATTAATGGTTCTTAGAAGAAGATTACAAAGACATACCGTGCATACAGGCCAAGATTTTGCCAAGATCAGAGGTAGGAGTAGTCAAAACTCGAACTCCTTTGCCAGCCATAGTCAAAATCCCCACCGTATTCTCCGGATTGGACTGCAAAACGAGAAAAATCCCTTAAAATCAAAATCTCAAGAGGCAAACCCAAAAACAAAACCCTAATAAATCGAATCCAAAAAGTTAGATGCATTAATATATATATATATATACAAACCTGGGTTTTAGCCCCGCAAAGAAGATTAACAGCTTCCGTCTGAGCCTGTAACCTACACGGAGAGTAATCTCCGTTTCGCATCCACTCCGAGTTGTCGATGCATATCATAGTCGCCTACGCAACAAGATCAAAATTTAAGCAAACCCAACATCAAAAGATCAAGCAGAAGAAATCGAGGAGAGATAAACAAAAAGGAATTCGAAATAATCACCTCGAGAACCATTGTGTCGTCGTCGTCGTCGTCGTCGTCCAAAGAGCTTTCCAAAATTTGTCGTAGAGAGAAAGTCAGGAAGGAAGGAAGGAACCTTTTGTCTAATAAGATTTAGATTTTTGGGTAATCTCTTTTCTTTTCTTGTTGTGAGCTTCTCTTTAAATACAGCCCTTTTATTTCTTTCTTTATCCTTTCACACCCCCCCACTATTTTCCCTTTATTTTATTTTCGCCACCACATTATTTTACATTGGTTCTTTTTGATAAATTGCCAAAAACAAAGTTGATATTTTCTAAATAAATAAAACATACAGAAACCATACCGCCCGCCTCACGGATAAAAAAAAAAGTATAAATTCCTAATCTTATTCAAGATTACCCCCAATAACTCTACAAAAACGTCAATATAAACCGCAACCAAGAACACAATTCCACCAGATTCACTCTCTCTACTCAGGAGAATTTACAATAGTGTGTAAAAAAAAAAAGACAGAAAAAAAACAAATACAACAAGCAGTACTGTTGGATCCTGTCATGTTATCCTATGCATTAAGTGCATTTGGGATCAGAGACGATCTTGTGCTTCTGCTGATTGGCAAGTGAACATATACCTCGTGAACTTCCTGCTTACATACATCCCCTTTGTCTCGATCTATCGCGTAACATACATATATTGTGTCTATCACATCGTCTAGAACATGTACAAAGAACGCCAAGATCACTATCAGTACGACCCATGCCAGTATAGCCACCAAGTACGAATCTTTTCCCAGGTTGCTCACTCCTCTCAGAACTGCCCATGTCTGCTTTTCCCCATCATCATCATACCCCAAAAAAACTATATTAACACTATTATTCTAGTATATGTTTGGTTGGTGAGAAGCAGATGCTAATAATACTTACTGCGACTGCATATGCGGCTGAGAGGACAGAGACTATTCCGGTTAGGATTCTGGTGGACACTGTTTCAACAAAAACAGCTGACAGTAGGTTGCGTCTTAATAGCTCGTAAGTCATTTTCGCAGAGGTGCAATAGGCTTCGCCTGTTATTGCTGCAAAGTTGATGGTGAACTTGTTGAGATAGTCTAGTGCTCCGAGTAATGCGTTTGCGCAGCAACGGAGCACCAAATTCACTATGCCTTGTGGGTTCTCTTCTCTTGCATTGTCCACAATTGCCCGGACCACACGAACAATGCAGATGAGAAGTCCTGATACACATATTGTACCAAAGGATTGACCAAATGCGTTCCTGAAAGAGTTAGAATTATGAAAAAAAGAGAGTAAGAATCACACATGCTTTAAGAGAAACAAAACAGGGTTTTGGAGACTAGTGCAAATTTGACTATAATCTCCTTCAGAAAATACCACTGACTGTTTATCGAAACTTTTCACATTTAAAGTAGCAAACAAGATAAGATGATGAATTCCAACACATGTATTGTATCCATTTCCATAAAAAGCCTAGACTATGAATACCATGACCTACAATCACTGAATACTTTCGATGTGAGGACTGAACCAAGAAGTATACTTTACGAGAAAAAACACAACTAAGAAACCTCAAAGCAAGGAACTCCCGAGATCACACAAGCATATATTCGAACTAAGAGCACCGTTGACTGTAAGAAAAAGTGCACAGCAAAATCATTGACAACAAGAATAAAAGAGACAATGATGTGGCAGCGAATCACCTCAAAGAACTCCGAATGCATTTTTTAGGGATTGAGTCTTCCTTGGAGAAATACCACTGAGCAATAGCTCCACTTATCACATACACTTGCATTTCTACCATTACAGCAAGAGACCAGAGCATCGTCAAAATGGCAAGCGCGTAATACGCAGGAACCCAAGAATCCTCCTGCCACTCACAAAAGTAATCACCATCCAGCTCCCGCGGCACAAACTTGCCATTAAACCTTGCAAACACCAAGAACACCACAATGGGTGCATAGTACACCACTAACCCGAGAGTGAGCAATGGCAAGACAAGAAAAAGCTTCAAGTTTTTGGACAAGGCATCGGATGCAACACCGATGATTTGGATGGTGAGCTCAATTCTGTGCCAATTAGCTACTATGATCCAGACAATGATCCCGATGACTAAGAAAAGGAAGACTAGGACAAGTATTCTGTAAGCTAGAGGGAGGGAGTGACTACAAGAAGAGCTAAGAGTACAAGCGACAAACCAATAGACATTGAAAAAGATGGGAAAGAGGACAAAGAGAGGCAAACAAGCATAAACGATCTGCTTAGTGTAGTGTTTGAGCAAAAGAAGGACACTAAAACAAAAGGGCGCGCTTAAAATGAGCGTTACAACAAGGGTCCAGATCAAATTCTTCTCAAAGACTGAATCAGACGAAGAAAGCAAACCGTACATGACAGTCGAAGAAGCCCAGTAGGCATTATTATTCGCAAAGGTGGAATTTTTGACGCAGGAGCTAGAGGTGAAATCGTAGGTGAAGGAAGAGGAGCTCCCGTAATCGCTGTTTCTGTGGAATACGGAGAAGATACCAAAAGCAAAGGTGGAGAGGACGAGAAGATCGAAGAGAAGTAGGAAAGGGATGTCCTTGAAAGGTCTGGGGCCAAAATTGTATGAGATCTGAAGGAACTGAGTTGGGTCGGACTCGGGATCACTTCGACGCGGAGAATCGAGAGCCGACGTGGAGGGTTTTGAGAGAAGAGGGTGCGACGGAGAGGATGAGTCGTAAATTGCAGCGAATTTGGAGGGGTCGCCGTCATCCGCCGCCATGGTCGTCCAAAGAGTGAGAGAAAATTAGCTCCGCCTGAGTTAGATAGTAGAGAAGGAAGCAGAAGACGACGATACTCGATTTTGCATTTTTCTCTTTTCTTTAAAAAAAAAAAAAAAAAAAAAAATTAATCACAGTAACTAGTTAGAGACGATGTAACTAGTAACGATGACGACGACCACCGCCCAAGCGGCGAAGCGAAGATGATTCAATCAGGATCTCGCCGCCACCACAAATTTTACAATTTTTAATTTGTTTAGTATTTTACCGTTCAAAGATGATTAATACTGTATAAATTATCTTCATCGGCATCAAAACTATTAGTAGTATATAGTTTCGTAGTATGCATTATACAAAAATGAAATTTGAGGAAGAATAAAAAAAAAACAATAATCACAAACCCTCAGAGATATTGAAACGGGCTTTCTTCGAAGCCCAATGATAATAGACTTTTCTGAACCCAATGAATCTTATTAAAGCCCATACGTCGCATGCAAGGTGAGATGGTCCTACTTATTCTTAAAGAACGTGGCGTGGCGTGAGCTTGAGCGTGTGATTGCATTTTGCAAGCGTGAGAGTTTTCTTTTCACATAGACAACACACCCACAAAAGACAACTTAAGGCCTTCAATGGTGTATATTATATTGTATAACACTTTTTTGGTTTTGTTTTTTTTATGACCTTATTAGAAACTTGAACGGTGATTTTAACTAGTTATATAGTTTTGCTTTGTTTACCGTTCAAAGATGATTTTCACATAGAATCCATATAACTTGAGTTTTCAAGGAAATAAATAAATCCAAGACTAATTCAAATGTATGGCAAAAAAACTAAAAACCAAAAAAAAAAAAAACTAGAAACTAAAAAGGTATCCCGAAAACTACAGCCATTCATAGCCAAAATGGTACCCGAATAGGGTAGAAAACTTGTTACCAAAGCATCAACCCGTGGCACACTAGTAGCTCTTTATATACATAAACGCACGACTTCACATGATACAAAACCAACTTCGCGTATAACAACATCATCACGTGAACTCACTCAATAGGTTCAGTGTGTTCTGACATGTTGTTCCCTCTCTGAATGAAAACTCTCCCAAATAGAGAATGGCCTAACCACCCATCCAACCATATCAGGGCACTTGGTTTCATCCCACCTAATTTCTCTTGTTTTCCTTTCTCTATCTCAAGATTTTGTGTTTTTGTTTTGAATCAAGCAACATTCTTCGATGTATGCTTTCATCTTCTGGGCCCTTTCTCTCTTCACCGCCTTCAATACTCTTGCTTCTTCATCATATGGTACACATACAAGTATATTATTGCATTTACTATACAGATACAAGATTTAAGCTTGGTGATGTTTGGTATTCTTCGTGTACAGATGGACCTTTCTACGACTCCACTGCCTATACAGAGGTTTAAAGCTCTGATAAACTATTTCAATTTCACCTTTTATCACAAAAGAAACTATTTTCAGTTTCACAAGATATATACATATAAAAAGTGCACATAGATATAACGAATAGAAAGTATATACACATATAATGAAAGTGAATTTCAACGATTATGAGCAGTGCAAAGCAGAAGCAGAGAAGCCACTTTACAATGGAGGAATGCTCAAGGACAAAAGACCTTCCGTCTCAGGGAGAGACACTCTTACAGGCGTTGGTGCTCGTTACACACCAGCTTACATATTGCACAATCTCACGCAGAACACCATCTATTGCTTCTCCAGTTAAGCATTTCATTCTTTCGCTACAGTAGCATAAGTACGTTAGCATATATGAATGAATCTGACTGATTTGAGACTGATGAACAACAGTTTGGGTGAAGATAGAGGCTGGTGCTGCATCAGCTCGTGTAAGAGCAAGGCTGAGAACAGACAACACCACTTTAAACTGCGTCGGTTCTGTGTCTGCAAAACATGGTTGCTGGTCTTTCCTCAAAGGCGGCTTCCTTCTTAATTCTCCTTCTAACCTATCCATCCTCTTCTTTGAGGTAGATCCTAGATTCTATCTATCATCAAAACATGTGATTAGATTAGATGATCACAATCAAGTGTCTGGTTAGTGCAGGCATCAGACGACGATGGTAAAGTGCAGTTACAAGTGGCGAGTGCCTCTCTTCAGCCCTTCACGCAAGAACAATGGAGGAACAGCCAAGATAACTTCATTAATACCGTAAATTTACACTAGTAATTTTCTACCATGAAAATCGGAAACGGCCGACATGATTCTTTATGTGGGTTCCCTTAAATATTTCAGGTGAGAAAACGAGCGGTGACGATTCACGTGTCCGACGAAAACGGAGGGAGCGTTGAAGGAGCGGCGGTGACAGTAGAGCAGATCTCTAAAGACTTCCCCATTGGATCTGCCATCTCCAAAACTATCCTCGGAAACATTCCTTACCAAGTAAGCCATTCACTCCTCTGTATCAGACATTTTTTGAAACCTCTCTGTTTCTTGAAACGGATACTGTTTTTCTTTTTTGTAGGAGTGGTTCGTCAAAAGATTCGACGCTACGGTGTTTGAGAACGAGCTGAAATGGTACGCGACGGAGCCCGATCAAGGCAAGCTCAACTACACATTCGCTGATCAGATGATGAGTTTCGTCAGAGCCAACAGAATCATCGCTCGCGGCCACAACATCTTCTGGGAAGATCGCAAATACACTCCCAACTGGGTTCGTAACCTAACCGGAGAAGATCTCCGGTCGGCTGTTAACCGGCGTATCAGGAGTCTAATGACTCGGTACAGAGGAGAGTTCGTGCACTGGGACGTGAGCAATGAGATGCTTCACTTCGACTTCTACGAGAGCCGACTGGGAAAGAACGCGTCCTACGGGTTTTTCGCGGCGGCGCGTGAGATTGACCCGCTGGCGACTCTGTTTCTGAACGATTTCAACGTGGTTGAGACTTGTAGCGACGAGAGGTCGACGGTTGACGAATACATCGCGAGGGTGAGAGAGCTCCAATGGTACGGCGGCGCACAGATGGACATAATCGGGCTCGAGGGTCACTTCACGACGCCGAACGTGGCGCTGATGAGAGCCATCCTCGATAAACTGGCCACGCTACAGCTCCCGATCTGGCTCACAGAGATTGATATCAGCAACAGCCTCGACAACCGCACTCAGGTCAAATACTTGGTTATTTCCGGTTTACTTTTGTTTGATGTAACTCCGCAATTTTTATCCGGTTTTTGTTCGGTTTATTCACGCTATGACGCTTTGGTTATTTCCGGTTGAATTGAACATGCATAACAAAGATTATATGTGTAGGGTCACTTATTCACGCTATAACGCTTTGGTTATTTCCGGAAATTTGGTAATGGTTTCAGGCGATTTATTTGGAACAAGTGTTACGTGATGGATTCTCACACCCATCGGTGAGTGGTATAATGCTATGGACCGCACTGCATCCATACGGGTGTTACGAAATGTGCCTTACGGACGATAAATTCAGGAACCTTCCAGCCGGAGACATGGTCGATCAAAAGCTTATAGAATGGAAGACCGGTGAGGTTAAGGCGACAACAGACGACCATGGTACCTCAAGCTTCGACGGCTTTTTGGGAGAGTATAGAGTTGGCATCATATACCAAGGTAAAACGGTTAATACGTCTTTCTCGCTATCTCGAAGCCATGAGACCAAACATGTTAGGCTCCAAATCTAACCTCTCTGTTTAAGATTATCTATTAAAGATTTTACGGTGGGAATCATACTTTTACAAATATATATATATATAAATGAATATTTATTTTAGCTTGCAAATATTCAAAGTGAATGTACTGGTGGTGGTGGGGACAAAAGTAAAGAAACAACAGGTCAAAAAGGAGGGACGAGACTTTGTGGCGTGGGAAAACTATTTTTACAATAAATTTTGTGACATATATAGAGACATCAAATCAAACATAAAATCCCTGCAAAGTAACTTGAAAAAGCTAAAGTGGAATCATTCATATCACACAGCCATTATCAGTGAGCCCCATCTTGGCTCTGACGACATTATCATGAACTTAAATGTTTAACTCTCTCTCTAGGAATTAAAGACACAAACCTACCATTATTCAGACAATAAATTTGAAGTTAGCTTAAATGGAATATAGTACTAACTTTGGCGCTCTAGATCTCGACTAAACCCTAAAAAAATCATTATATCACAAAAACATATTTCACAATTTCGTAACATGAACCATCTTCAAAAGACAGATGAAACAAGAACACACGCACACACGACAAAGCTAGAAATGCAAAACCCTAAAACACCAAATTTGTTGCAGTCTTGAAGCGAAAAACATTGAGAATCAACAGACAAACTAAACAAATGCAAATGCTAACGAAACTACTACAGAGAAACCTAATTAAGACGATGATGCTACGAGAAAATAAAGGGGAAAGTAAACGCGGCGAGTATCATAGCCAGTGAAGCGCAGGCTGATCTGCTTGAGTCTCCCATGGCCAAACCAGCCATCCATGACCCGTCCTGTAGCATAGTCTCTCCCGTACCCATCTCCGACCCAGTTCCCTGAGACCCGTACACAGAACCCTGAACCTGACCTTGAGTCTGTTGACCCTGACCCGCGTAACCCGTATCCGAACCGGGCACAGGATCCGAACCTTGTGAGGTCGACGACGAGTCCGACACTGGAGGGGAGTAGCTCGTCGACTTCTGACTGTTTTACAAACAAAAAAAAGTGATTGGATATTTCAACTTGCGATTTGAAACAATTAAATTAATGGTTTTTGACAACACAAAGAGAATCTTATTGCCTTAAACAAAACAATTGGTTTATGAAAAGAAGAGAAACAAACATCGGCTTTTCCAACGACAAAGAAAAAACATATACCCAAAAATCTTTCACTATAGTAGGATATATAAAACAAAATAAAAAGAAGATCCTAAGATTAATTATTACGAAACCCATTATTAACTCATAAAAAAGTTTCAATTTTTACTCAAAAAAGAAGGCAAAAAGACCAGAAATTGTGGGAAATCAAAAAGACTAATTATAGTAACTATGTGAGAAAATAGAATTAATGATGAAAGTTACCTAGGGGAAGAAGGGCAAAACGTGACGGTGTAATCACCACCGGCGCAAGTGAAAGTGCTGGTAGCATCGTCGTAGGCGTAGCTGTAGGAGCGAGGACACGCGGCTTTGAACATCTCCGAGTAAACGGAAGGCCTACAAGTAGAAGGTGTAGCATACGCGCCGCTGCAACAGTACTCCGGACTCCGGAACGCTTCACACGCGCTTTTACAAGCGTCTCCGTCGCCGTAACGCAGCTCTGCAGGGCACTGCGTGTTTATATCCGAAGTGCAACCCGTAGAAGCGCACTGCCCAGATCCACCGGCAACTTCCACGATCATCGGGATGTTGTAACCGTCGACGAGGCTCACGTCGTAGAAATCGTCTCCGCAGGTGCCTAGGGTGAACTCAGCTAGGGTTACAGGCGGAGCGGCGCCGAGTCCGACGCATTCGACTTGGTTAGAGCCGCAGTCTCCGGTTGTGCAAGCACCGGAGCCAGAACCGTCGAACTTGCAACCAGTTCGAGCCCAGAACCGACCGGACCAGCCGGTGGGGGCTTGGAGAGAGCGAGAGGTGCCTTTAGGGAGCTCGAAGCCGGTGGTGGAGAGAGTAGGAGAGCCAGCATTCGCCAGTATTCCAGGCCATACGGTGAAGCCACACCGATTAGCGAATGTGAATGTTGAGCCATAAGTACCTAAAAACGGAAACCATATCAGTAAACAGGAGAAACAAAAGAGGAGAAACTAAAAAAAAAAAAAAAAATGGAACTTTGAAAGGAGTTTAAAATGTTTGATTTTAAATACCAGTGGAAGCTAAGAGCAGAACTATGAAGCTCAATGTGAGAGTGGAAGAGCCGCTAGGAGAAGAAAGATCCATGAGATTGTTCTTCTTCTTCGTCTTCTTGTTCTTTCTCACTGTTCTTGATCTGAATCTAAACGCAAAAGTGAAGGTTTTTTTTTGTTGTTGGGAAGAAAGATGAGAGATATAGCTAAATTTGGTCGAAGTGATGATATGGGGTTTTTTTTTTTTGTTCCTTTTATTTTATTTTGGTTTATTTAGTACTAAAGTGTTTACTGGGCTCTATGCCTGACAAAATTACTCTTCTGCAATTATTAAAGAATTCAAAACAAAATTACAAAAAAAAAAAAAAGGATGAATGGAAATAGGAACAAAAAAACCCATATATATCTTCATTATTTTCATGTCCGTTTACCTTAAAGTTGTATTCATACAAATGATTGTTTTGCAGTTTGTGTAAAATGATTTGATGACAATGCTGTATTTTTTAATCTTGATGATCGAGTAGGTGATTTGCGTGTGGGGTTATCTTATTATATCTTTCTTGATTTATTTGTTACATAAAACAAGAAAAATCCATGAGTCATAGACGACGAGTGTAATAAATTATTTTACTAATAATGATGACCCAAACGAACGAACGTGTTGAATTGGGCTTTTAAAACACGGCACGTGTAGTTGTGGAAAATTGGCCCCTTTTTAAAAAATGACAAAGCTTTGGGGATGATAAGTGGGACCTATGTGAACAAAAAACAACTTTATTTTATTTATCTTTATTATATTTTGTTTGGTGTGACATTACGCACGTAATTAAGGGTTCCACTTCCACACTCCACATTTCTTTGAGATATTCCAGTTTTTTTTCGCCAAGCCCCAAGGAGAAATTACCCCTCTTTCTATTTAATCAAAAGAAAAAATTGTCTCTCTTGTTTCTTTCTAATTAAAAGGATTATCTAAGGGTATTTAAGGGTGTAGTGAAGTGTTCCTGAGGCGGCTACTATATTTTGAGTCTTGACTCTTGACCGTTGATTAATCATGTATGAAAAATGTGACGATGTATGTACAGAGATAGTGACACATGGAAGGAACACAGCCGGAAGATATTAGGGGAGACTGCAAGCAAGTATATGCCAAAGTACATAGAATAACTCTTTTCTGTCTTTAGGAGAGAGAAAACAACGTCCTATTTCCCCTTTGGAACTATCACATCGTACCAGATCCACTCCGATCTTTCACTTTGTTTTATATCTCTTTTCAATTTATTCGCTTCACCTATTTCTACCCGAATCCATAGTTTTATTGTTATTATCCCATCGGAATATCAAATATCGTCTATTACCCCATGAATCTCGGTTAATATAGTTTACTGTTGGTTTACTATTTGACTAACCAACTAATGAACCCATTTAACCAGATTAAACCAAAATTTAATCCAATTACAAAACTAAACCTAAAAAACTCTAAAATCAGAAATTCCCAAATCGATTTGTCTTCTTCTTCCTCTCGTTTTCTTCTTTTCAAAACCCTGCAAATAATCATAAAAAGACAGATAATCAAAACAATGACTTTTAAGTATACACATATACCTATAAAAAAATTATTTTGTTTATAAAAGTATATATTTTCGACAATCCAGCGATTAGTAGAGAATCAACAAGAAGTCTAACCATATACGCAGATGACAAAAGACCATCCTCAAAGTTGGTTAAGCTAAACTCTCCCCTGTATCAACACAAAAAATAGAGAAAGAGAGAGATCAATAATCGTTTTTACATTCACACAATCCATAACAAAAATTATAAAATAATTCCACACAATCACGCTGAACAGAGAAAGAGAGAGTCAGAGATGGACTTTGAAAAATCCACCAAAGAAATAAACAAAATTGCTGAGAGATTGTGATATTCTTTTATCCGTTTGCAGAGAGATCAATATGCACTCGATCCAGAAAAAAATATCCAGGAATCGTGTCAGTGTTTGCAGATTCAAGAGCTCCTTCATGGAGAAGGAGTACATTTTTTTAGCTTGACTCGTTGTAGACTCCAGATTAGCTATCAGCTAAGCCTAAGCGTTGGTGAATATATGTTTTGGTTTCGATATCCTTTTTCTTCTCATTCTTTGAAACAATTTAATGTTCTTTACCTCAAAATTGTTCATGATTTGTTCTTCTCGTTTAGTCGTTTAGGGTTTTTACAAAACAAATTTAGGGATTTTTGATTTCAAGTGAAGAACATGATGGGTCGGGTTGTATATGTTACTTGGATTATAGATTGATTTTATACCGGTTTTATGTGGGTTTATAATCGGATTTAATTTCAAAACCGTTTAAACCAAGGTTAATGGAGAAATAGTAATAAAATTATGGATTTGGGCAGAAATAGGTGGAACGAATAAGTTCGAAGGAGATATAGAACAAGATCAAAGATCAGGGTGGATCAGGTACGATGTGATAGTTCCGAGGGGAAAATAGGACGTCGTTCCGAGAGAGAACGTTACCCATGCCAATAAAACCCATTGAGAGCTGAGCCTGACTGAGTGAGTCTTTGACTCCTAAATCTTGTCAAGATTATAAACTTCGCCGAGCTAAACGACAAAACTAACATGGGCATTTTTTCTTTATATATTGACCATTGTGCCCCGCCTTTTCGCAGCCAAAAAATAATGAATAACACTTCTGATGCATCAGACAAGCAATTTTACCAGTTTTGTGTCTCCGTTGTTTGAATAACAATCTACCGGGGGAGAATAGAAGGCAAATCTTTTTTTTTGCTGACCAAGAAAAGGACAATTGAACAATATAATAGGTGGGTTAGTTTGGTGTTTGTTCAAACTGCAGGGACTAACTTAACTCTGGTATAGAAGAATAGTTTTGGTACAGAGCTATAGCCTTGGTTTTGCAGACGAGCGTGCCTGCAAATGGGCTGGTGGGACTATTTTAGTGGCTTAATCCGTTAATCACAATAGTATTATTTTAACTGTTATTTACATTTTCTTAAATCACCAGTACACAAGATGGATTTCTTCTATCTTATGATTGAACGAAAGGGCAGATGACAGGAACAACAATTTTGGTAAAATTTTGAATAACGAAAGGACTCTGTAAAACAAGAGGAGATTTACAATTTGCTTCTACCTTGGTATTATCGTAATGACATTTTTCTACACAAGGAAGAGGAAATGAAAACAATTAGTAACCTCAACAGACAAATGCAAGTAGCCGTGTACCACAGACCCGATGTAAAAAAGGACCTTATACAAATACAGAGGCGGCTCAGCTGCTGCGAGGATGCGGCAAATGTATCATGCTCTTGTTTACTAGCGGCAGAGTTGCCCCATCTTTCCTCGAACCTAATAGCTTCTCACTGCAAAGAACACCCGTATCAACACTTGCTATTTGCTAAGCTCAATAAAACTTATGTACATTGTCAATAATAGAGCTCCTCAGTTTCATCTTTATTTGAACGCAACAATCCAACAGCTATTCCAACCACTAAATCAGGATTTAGAACGGTGCAAACGAAGCCCTTAATCAATGCTTGCTCACACCAAATGGTTACATGTATGGTGTACATGTTTCACTCATTCCAATCTACGACTACCGCTATAAACGCCAACAAATTAATCTGATAAAACTTTAGTGTCACTCAATAAAAAACACTAAAAAGTTGTCTAAACTAACTAACCATTGAAAATGATCTAAAATACACTAGTACCAATCCAATCATAACGATCAAGTAACTAAACTAGCTAGAGTCCGTAATAATCAACAGTGGCTCATAATAGATTCCAAAACATGTAATAATGACAAGAAACATCTCTCGAGTCAATTTATCTACTAACCTTGTATACGGCGGAGGACAGAAGATGATGAAGTAATCGGCTCCGGTGGCGCAAGTGTAAGTGCTGGTCTTATCGTCGTAGGCGTAGCTGTAGGCTCGCGGGCACGCGTGCTTAAAGAAGAGCGAGTAAACCGAAGGCTGACAGGTGTCCGGGGTAGCATACGCGTCGCTGCAGCAATACCTTGGATCGCCGAATGCCTCGCACGCGCTACGGCAAGCCACACCGTTTCTTTTACCACGCGCCACCAGCTTTAGGTCTCTGGGACACGCGCCGTTCAAGTCGACGAGACACCCGGTGGCTCCGCAGCCTCCCACCACGATTTTCTTGGGCAAGATAAGCATGGGGAGGTTGTAGCCGTCGACGAGGCTGACGTCGTAGAAGTCTAGTCCTCCGGTACCGTTGAGAGTAAACTCGGCGAGCGTCGCGGGTGGTTTAGCACCGGAGCCTGAACATTCAACCTTTCCTGAGCCGCAGTCGCCGGTTAAGCAGAGGAAAGAACCAGAGGTACGATCTTGGGAACACAAGGTTCGTGCCCAGAGACGACCGGACCATGAAGATGGTATAGCGACGGTTTTGGATTTTCCTCGGGAGAGACGAAAGCCGGTAGTGGGGAGCGGGGCAGAGTTAACGCCGGAGAGCAAACCGGGCCAAATCGTGTTCCGGCAACGGTTTATGATCTTGAAAGAAATCGACTCAACTTNTGCTCACACCAAATGGTTACATGTATGGTGTACATGTTTCACTCATTCCAATCTACGACTACCGCTATAAACGCCAACAAATTAATCTGATAAAACTTTAGTGTCACTCAATAAAAAACACTAAAAAGTTGTCTAAACTAACTAACCATTGAAAATGATCTAAAATACACTAGTACCAATCCAATCATAACGATCAAGTAACTAAACTAGCTAGAGTCCGTAATAATCAACAGTGGCTCATAATAGATTCCAAAACATGTAATAATGACAAGAAACATCTCTCGAGTCAATTTATCTACTAACCTTGTATACGGCGGAGGACAGAAGATGATGAAGTAATCGGCTCCGGTGGCGCAAGTGTAAGTGCTGGTCTTATCGTCGTAGGCGTAGCTGTAGGCTCGCGGGCACGCGTGCTTAAAGAAGAGCGAGTAAACCGAAGGCTGACAGGTGTCCGGGGTAGCATACGCGTCGCTGCAGCAATACCTTGGATCGCCGAATGCCTCGCACGCGCTACGGCAAGCCACACCGTTTCTTTTACCACGCGCCACCAGCTTTAGGTCTCTGGGACACGCGCCGTTCAAGTCGACGAGACACCCGGTGGCTCCGCAGCCTCCCACCACGATTTTCTTGGGCAAGATAAGCATGGGGAGGTTGTAGCCGTCGACGAGGCTGACGTCGTAGAAGTCTAGTCCTCCGGTACCGTTGAGAGTAAACTCGGCGAGCGTCGCGGGTGGTTTAGCACCGGAGCCTGAACATTCAACCTTTCCTGAGCCGCAGTCGCCGGTTAAGCAGAGGAAAGAACCAGAGGTACGATCTTGGGAACACAAGGTTCGTGCCCAGAGACGACCGGACCATGAAGATGGTATAGCGACGGTTTTGGATTTTCCTCGGGAGAGACGAAAGCCGGTAGTGGGGAGCGGGGCAGAGTTAACGCCGGAGAGCAAACCGGGCCAAATCGTGTTCCGGCAACGGTTTATGATCTTGAAAGAAATCGACTCAACTTCTGCCAATCCAATCAAGAAAAAAAACAAGTCGTTTCCTTATGAACTATTGAACTGAACCCAAACAAATAAATAATAAACGTAATCAAATTTACCTGAAAGTAATCAAACTAATTACCTGAAAGAGATATAAGAGAACCCAGAATGATCAACAAGAGGATTTCATTCATCATCATCTCTAAAATGTGTACTCTCTCTCTCTCTCTCTCTCTCTCTAAAGTAGAAGTATGGTTGAATGAGTAAAGCGAGAGCAACTTTACTTTGAGAAAATTAAAAAGAGCGGCAGTGGAGAGAAATCAATCGAAGAGAGTGAGAGAGAGACTTGAAAACCAAAAAAAAAAAAAAAGAGAACCAAATCAAAATCGAACCGCGATAACTTGCTGGGTTAGTGAATCCCAAAATTAAACCGGTTTTCTGGTACATCCTCCATTAAGAGGTGCGCACGTGGGGTTTTGTATGTGGACCTCAAAACATGCTTATGTTTTTTTATTTTTCTTTGAGAGAGAGAGAGAGACTGAGAGCACTCCGATTTCCAAGGTAACAACAAACAAACCACAGATCTAAAAATCTTCCCATATCTGCTTTTTTAGTTTTACTTATCCAATCCGAATCGTCTCCACAGCTACAGTAAAAATACGGGTGTGTTATCTTCACGAAACGATGGCGTGTTTCTTGACTGCCTAGACTCTAGAGAAGGAGATGAAAAGATTGCATCCCTCTCTATATATACAAAAAGAAAAGATTGAAAAATAAAGAATTGACTAGTCCTCCTCCTGATGGAGACTGCCTGCAGCACGGATATTAAATTCCAAACAATGCCCATGAACTAAAATGCCATTTAATGCATCCATACGCAAAAATAGATTTTGTTTCTATGGGGCACGAGAGATCTTATTCTTATCCATATAATATTTTCTTCAACATCCATCAAAAAAAAAAAATATCAGATCTCACGATTTGATTCATTCAAATAAAGAAAAAACCACAATAATGTTTTGCATATGAACACTTGAAACAGATCAGTAGTAGCAAGCATTTCAACCATCACAAGTAGTACCATCATCATAATAAAACCATTAAGTAGAGCATAACCAAATAAGTCCTACTAATCCGAAAACCATCCAGAGAAAAAAAACAACTAAGAAGGACAGAGTACAGAGAGAGACCCCATCATCATAATAAGCAAAAAAGCGGATAATAAGATAAAGATAGAACACGGCGAGAGACTAAGATCCTCCGATCAACATTTGAGAGATGACCGATTCACTCTTCTCTACCGTCGGACCGGCGATCCTTTTAACGTCCACCGCTGGTGCAATCCCTGGCGAAATGTCCCGACTCGCCACAGCTGTAGCAGCTTCCACCGCCTCCGCCTCCTCCACGACCTCCTCCTCCGTAGCCTCCGCCACCACCGTAACCACCGCCTCCTCCGTAACCACCGCCGCCGCCTTCAGAACAGTCTCTCGCCATGTGACCGGGCTCACCACACTTGTAGCAGTCGCTGCCTCCACGGCCACCGCCTCGTCCACCTCCGTAACCACCACCACCACCGCCGTAGCTAGCACCAGATCCGCGGCCTCCACCACGTCCGCCACCGAAACCGCCACGACCGCCAGATGAACCACCACCGCTGTTGCCTTGGACGGGAGCGCCGTCGGGACCAGAGACATCTATGGCCTTGGGACGGCCATTGTTGTCGGTTTCGACCTCGAACTCGACAGATTCTTCGGCAGCGAGGCTGCGGAAACCCTCAGATCTGATGGAGGACTGATGAACGANCCTCCGTAACCACCGCCGCCGCCTTCAGAACAGTCTCTCGCCATGTGACCGGGCTCACCACACTTGTAGCAGTCGCTGCCTCCACGGCCACCGCCTCGTCCACCTCCGTAACCACCACCACCGCCGCCGTAGCTAGCACCAGATCCGCGGCCCCCACCACGTCCGCCACCGAAACCGCCACGACCGCCAGAAGAACCACCACCGCTGTTGCCTTGTACTGGAGCGCCGTCGGGACCAGAGACATCTATGGCCTTTGGACGGCCATTGTTGTCGGTTTCGACCTCGAACTCGACAGATTCTTCCGCAGCGAGGCTACGGAAACCCTCAGATCTGATGGAGGACTGATGAACGAAGAGATCGTCGCTGCCGTCGTCAGGAGTGATGAAACCGAAGCCCTTCTGGGTGTCGAACCACTTGACGGAGCCTTTGCGCCTCTCACCACCGCCGTTGTCTCCGCTCATTCTGATCGAAATCTCTTTTTCAAACTCTTTACTTTAAATCTCAAAAAAAAAAACCCTAGAAAAAAATTATATTCTTTCTTCTTCACCCACAATAATCACTCTCTCTCTCTCTCTCTCCACGCAGCTGCTGCTGCTGCTGTTTATATGTGCGTAGGAGAGGTGTGCCAAGGCAAGGGTATGACTGCCACGTCACCCACATTAGTTCCTTTTTTTTTTCCTTTTTTTCTTTTTTTGTGCGAAGTTTAATTTTTTTCCCCTCTTTCCAAGAAAAATAAAAAGGAAAAGTATCTTTACTTAAAATCCCTTTTTTTTTGTGTTTAATTTTTATACCATTAATTTCTTCTTATAATTTTTTCCTTTTCATCCTTTTTATCTTTGCAATACGAAATCGTATGATCCCGGCGGCCCTCATAAACCTTATTAGTATATTCTAGCTAATAGTGAGATTTATAAATTTGATTTCTTCAGCATTAGGAAAATATGAAAATTCCTTGATTTCCAAAACGAATCTGTAACTAACATAAATATTTAAAAAAAAAAAAATATATATATATATAGAGTGGAGTTAATGGGCCAGCATGTGCGAGGGTGTTTAAATAATATATATCCATTTGGGGAAAGAAAATGGATTATTGGCCCAAGAACGAGCCGTTGCATCTTGACGGTTGGGGTGTTTTCCAGGAGATGGATATCAGCCGTCAGATTATCTAGTAGATCTAGTCAAAATTATTGAAGAGGCTAGTTTGGGGAATAGAGACCACATTTATTTTTTATTTTTTTTTAATTTTGGTGCAGTCAAATAACATTATTAAAGAATGACATATCATACGTCAGCAGATATTTCAACTGGTCAATAGACTTTAAACAAAAAACTAAAAAAGAATTGACTCTGGTCAAATATTGCATTTATTGTTCCACTTTCCACGTATTTAACCAGATTTTTACTACTAGTAATTTTTGTTTTGTTTTGTTTGTTTTAACATCCAAGTACGCAGCCGTTTTGAATAATACACATAGATATCAATGAACAGCCGTTTTGAATAATAATACACATAGATATGAATGAACCTTGTCCGTCCCTGCTGCTGTGCTGCTGTGCTGCTGTGCTGCATGCCTGCATCAAATCTAATCTAATCTAAATGCGAGACAAGGAAGGAGTGGTTTCGCCGCTTTTGATTCATCTAGTTAGAGCCGGTAACAACATCTTATTCCCATTCTTCAAAATACTCTTGTGTCGTTTTGTTTTTTCCCTTTTTAACTCAGTTTCCATCATCTGGTCTCCTCGCTTTATGGACGATTGATCGATCATCATAGAATGGAATTAGAGAGACAGAGAGGAAAGATGCATATTTGTCATCATTAGCTCCGTGAGATATATATGAATGAATTCTACGGCATTATTGGATTCAGTTTTATTTTTCTATTGAGCTGGGGGATTCACTTTGATCTTGTCTAACAAAAAAAAGGTTCATTGCAGCAGAAAAATACATATTTTCCTCCCTGGTTACCTCTCTTTCACTTGTTTTTTTTTTTTTTTTTTTGTCAAACTATATAGATTAGTCCAGTGTTTGTCATCAATCTGCTTAATTGCTTCTTCTTTCTTGTATTTTGTCAGTGTCTAGCATCTGCCTAAGGAATCCTTTCATTGTTCCGCACAAATTAATGTTACTCTCTGAATTCATTTTTACTTCAATCTGCTGCACATGATCGATCATTTTCACTGCATCGTCTTCCCATTATGAATCACCTACATTTTTTAGTTTAAACTTTACCTCAATAAAGTGATCAAGACAACATTTTCACTCTGCTTAACTTGATTTTGGATCTCTTGCAATTGTATCTGGATTTAAAATGTTTTGTAATGAAGAAGAATATGAATGTAGACTCTTTTCTTTAAGTCTTAATGAGTTAATTCACACACACAACACACTCACGGACATGTTTTCACACATGAAGAACCCTAACATGCACAGCCATGTTCTGATTCTTTTTCCTTTATAACACAACATATACAAAGTCTCTCTCTCTCTACGGCCTTCTTTACTCATGCCTTACCTTCAGCTCTTGCAAAGGTGAGCCCAACGCAAGCATCAACAAACTCTTTATCAATGAAATCCGTCGAGAAGATCTGCAGTTTGTCAGCACATCCTCTCTTTACACACTCGATGATAAACACCTTTGCGTAGCAATGTATCCGCTTTGTCACCGGTTTAACACACAGTATCGGGTTATCAGCCTGCGGCGTCACAGTGTTCTCCACCCGGTAGAAGTGTTTCCGGGAAGCAGCCGGTTGCTGCTGGCTCAAATGCTTGATGTTGCTCTCGAATTTGGTCGAAGGAAGATCCGTATCGATCCAGTTATCTTTCAGGTAACCGGCACTCCACAGGGGATCACCGTGCTTAGGCTGAGGCGACTTCCTCGGTTTCCAGACGCAGATCACTCTCTTTGGAAGCAGCTCAGCGACTGTCTTGGCGAACACGTGATCGTCCTGGTGAATCAGATGATCTCCGAGCTGTTCGACAAGATGCTTATCGAACTCGGGTGGATCTTCGTGTCCAAACTCTGTTCTGATCTCGAGAATCACAATCTCAGACTCTGTCTCAGAGAGAAACCGTTTGAGATCGGCCAAGACAAGGTCGACGCTGTAAGTCTTGAGGATACCGTGGCAGACACGGCGGTCTTCTTGAACACGGATGTCAAGGACTCGAGTACCGGCCACGAGCTGGTTGTAGATAGAGAGAGACTGGCACTGTGCAAAGGGACGAGACACGAAACGGATCCCGATTTTGTTGGTGGCAGAGTCGTGAGTCCCTGGCCAGACGATCTTGTTGATGTGAAGCTTTTCAGGCCCAACGCCGGACATCCAGTTTTTACGATCGGACGGCATGTAATCACACCCCGGAAACTCGCAGCCGCATGATTTCTCGAGATCTGTCAGGGCTTTCTTCTCCGTGTAGACGGCTTTCCGGCGCTCGAGCTGTTTCGAAAGATGAGTCCCCATTTCGTGAGGATGAACAACCTTTGCTTTGCTCTCTCTCTCTCATCACTAATGAATTCTATTATTTTTTTGTTTCTTCTTTTTTTTTTTTTTCAAGAAACGTACGATGCCTTCTTATAAATGAATAAAAACATTCTTACTCACTCATAAGCTGCTGTTGTGATTGGTTATTTATTTTTGTTATGCTTTCTTTTGTTTGATATTATTATTGTTACTAAAGTTACGAATTATACGTTACTCTTTTTAATTACTCTATCGGAAAAACACCGTTTAGATGAATTATTCGGAGACTATAGAAGTAGCATTTTTAATAACTTTTAAACCGACAAAGTTTGATATGCTAATATGTAGTATAACTTTCTTCTAATTTCTTGATAATTGTCAACTGAATGATTAATTGTATATTGAAAGAGTGGTTGGGTTGTAATTGATGGGTAGTGAATGTGTATAATGTTTGGTAGGTAGGTCCATGTAATTTCTTTATTTTTTTGGGTATCGCTGTCTTCGTTTATGTTATATGTCACTTTCTATGAGCTGGCTGCTTTCTCCAACGTGAAAGATATAAATACAACGTGGAATTTGCATATCTTACACGGTTTTATTTTTGCTTTCTTTCTTTTCTTGTGGAATATACAGGACACATGTTCAGTTTCTTTTGAAATTCAAATTCGTACCATAGTTTATAGTTTATAGTAAAGTCAATAAACGCTTCGAAATTAATGGTAGTGATTTGTACCACTATATATTTGTACAGCTTTAAAGTTTACCAATCACAAAAATTTTACCAAAAATTTTATTAAAAGTTTTACTTTCAACTTGTTTCTTACAGCTTTGCACTATTCATTAAAAGTTTATAACTTCATTTTACCTAAAAAGTTTTGTGTACAGCTTTGATTAGTGCAAAAATAATGATGACAATAGTTTTTGGATAAAATCATAATAGATTAGGAATAGGATCGGAAGCAATCATACACAGGGCCTACCATGTGTTTTGTAACTTGTTAAGGTTATCTCATCAACCAAAAATAATGATGACAAAAAAAATAAGCACAACGTCAAACAAAAACAAAAAACAGTAGATATAGCTTTTTGGAATTGAAAAGAAGGATTGCAAACATAATTAATCTGTTGATCCGCAAAACTCAAATTAAAATCTGATTTTTTTCCAGTAAAGCTAGCCTTTAACATTTATTAATAATAATAGTTGGACGAAACATATATGGGGTTTGATTAATAATGATACACAGTAGCATCATAACGAAGAATAGCATCACCTGTCTTCATATCAATATGATGTGTTTTTATTTTGACGAAGCCTCTCGCCATTCTGAATTTCCCACGACCACCAACAATCGCGATCTCTCTTTCCCCAGCTTCTTCTGCTACCGGATTCCTTGAAAATATACTAATCGAACTCCCGTTGAATTTTCCTGTTGTAAACGTTAAATCAGCATACATCACGATCGTAAATTTGCTCATTTCCTTGCTCGCAGAGACATACATCCCACGACCATTCCCGATCTCTTTTGAGTGTATCTCTGGTCCAAGGGTCAGTGGATCATCCATTACAAAGAGACTTCCGAACCCCACCGGTGAATTTGCATCTCTCGTGAGATTATCATGTGCGATTCTGACGGCGCTAGAATTTTTGCCACTAAGAATATCATGCAGGTAGAACCCGACACGAGTTACTTTCTCCTCTTTCAGATTAGCCGGCTGTGTTTTGCTGTAATATAACTCCTCCTCTTTACGAGCCATAACAGCTACACTAAAGCAAAGTGTGAAAATTGTTATTATTCCGCTTTTCATGATTATAATTTTTTAGAAATTGATAAGAAGGGGTGGTCTAGAAGACATATATAGTTTGAACACTTATATCAAAAGAAAAGTTTATAGGGAAGATATTCTTCTACAAAATGACACTCTACACAAAAAGAAAGAAATCAAAAGAGTTCAAATCTCATTATTCATATATAAAATAACCTAGTGATATTATCCTATATAAGAAAAAGTAGTGAATGCAATGCATTCTAGGATAATCTTCTTTTGTGAAAAATAAAATGAACATATTAACATCAGACACATCTAGTTTAGATTAGTTTTTAAAACTGAGCTTTTGTTTTTGATTTGGATTAGAATCGAGTAGTTAATTTTGTTAGAAAAACCATATTGTAAGAAAGTCAAAACCATTCATCAAGTAAATAGAAATTATATCACACAATGAAATTGATAATTTTTAATTTATATTATGTAGAAGTATTAATATGAATAAGTATTTTTGTTATAAGGAGATTTATTAGATATCCTAACATATTAACTGAAAAGTGCATTTATGAAAATAATATTAAAATTGTAAAAATTTACATTGGAATACCATTAGAAAGAGTAAAAAAAAATATTATTATGGATAATTAAGACAATTTAACTAGAGTAGATAAAAAATTAATGTATTAAAAATATAATATTTAGAAATATCCATTCGGTTAAACATCTAAGATTTTTACAGATAATATTCGATTTTATACAGATTTATTCAATAATTTATTCAGAAATAAATTGCTAATAATAAATAACAAATTAATAAAAAAAATATTTTAAATTTAATTCAAATGAAAAATGTTCAGCCTACAGTTTAACACGTGGATTAGTAGTAAAATTAATTTCAATTTCTAGTGGTGTTTTACAACTTTGAACATTTTGAGAAGATCGAGATTTATTTAGTTTTTTTAAAACTCGTTCCAAAAGCTTTGGGATACTTCTAGTAAAATAAAAATAAGGAATAGTAGTATCATCCCATATTGTCGCATAAACTTTATTCTTCGAACCAGAATTATTAATTAATTAATTTTGCAGACCACAGGCGCAAGAATCCAATGTATAGACCACGCGCAACTACCGCGCGTTAAGAGCGTGTTGTCAAAATGGCTTATATATATTAGTCCAGCATAAATGTCTACTTTTTGGTCCGTTTTAATATTTTCAATCATCCAGCGCGTGTTATGGCTACTTAATCATATTTCCCGACTCGTCCCACCACTTTTAAATTTAACTTTTCGCTGTTTTGTTTTTATTTTATACTCTTGGGTTTTCTTAATTCATCTCATACATACTGTATCTCGTATTTTTTTTTTGTATTAGCAAAGTGGACTACCCATCGAACGCAGGTCAGATAGGCCCGATTGGTTGATTTTTTCATACAATGTAATGGATCATCAGGCATTGTATGATCCAAATTCTATTTTTGGTGGATCAACGAAGAAATACATTTTTTTAATAACAACAATGAGCGATGATGATGATTGATGACTGCCCAACAAAGGGCTATTCCCAAAATACCAAGAAATAATTAAAAGATAATAAAACGAATAATGAAATTGTACAACTCGTAAATGTAAGACACCCAAAACCCTAAAAAAATTTCAACAGAGTATGCAATGAAGACTGAGAGAGAGAGAGAGAGACCCTACCAAAATTTTCTATCGAGTTTCCCCACACAACTTAACTTAAACAACACAGACTCTCAGAAGCTAAAACCTCAATCAAGAACTGAACTTGTCGTATCACAATCCAAAAAAATGCCTTTTCACTCTTCAGTTTTTGTCCTCAGTCTCTTCTTCCTTCTTATCCTCCTCTTCTACAGCTGGTTCCTCCCCAGTCTCTTCCTTCTTAGCCTCTTCTACATCTGGTTTCTCCCCAGTCTCTTCCTTTTTAACCTCTTCTACAGCTGCTTCCTCCTCTTGAGCTCTCTCCTCAGATTGCTCCGTGCTGCAATGTTCAAAGACATAATAATTATCCACGAGTAAGATAGATACATCCTTACTAGTTTACAACTTACACAGTACCCAACCATACTAATTAAAAAACAGTGAGATGATTTCAATCTTTCAGCCTAGCAAAGAGTGTCTACTTCAAGACATCAACTTCCATTTGTGCTTTCTACTATGAATGCGTAAACGGGACAACTGATAGAGAGAAGCTAATGAACACCAAAACTACTCTATCCTTTAACTACTACAATAATGCAGTGATCTATATAACACACGCCAATCAAGAGGGCCACTGTCAATTATAGCATATATGAATGAATCCATATCTCTCACACATATCAATATTAGGCCACACACGCTTTCCCAATCAAATATTTGCAAGCAAACAAAAGAAACGAACAAAGCAAGTTTTGTAGTCAAAGAAGATAGATACCTTTTCCTCCAAGTTCTTTCAGTACGATCATCGTCCTTACGGCCGTTGCCAAGACCAAAGCCCATCTTCCCTGAAGATTTCTCATCAATGGCTGCAGCAACGTCCTTAAGCTTGTCAGCCTCGAGCTTCTCGTCAATCTCTTTCCAATCCTGGCCTTTCTCAGCCAGAACTTCCTCCCTGGGTCTGGCGTTCCCAAAAGGATTGGCACCTTTAGGTCTATCTACAGCGACCGTGACCGGACTCATCGGCTTCACGGCCTCCGGCTTCACGACCTCCACAACGGGCACGGGAAGTGTGCGGGGCTGTAACATCAATCTCGGCCGTGAGCCACCGGTGCTCGGTGGTGGTACGCCGCTTGCTCCGGGGCTCTCTTCTCTTCTCCTCCCCCAGGTGTCGGAATCCGAACCACCAGCACCGCCGTATTGAGAATCCCGGTTTCTAGACAAGGATTCAAAACTTCCCCTCTTCTCAAATCTATCACCGCCGCCGCTGGCAGATACAAATCTACGGGGCTCCGATGGCTTAGTGGAGACCCAGCTATCGACTTCATCAGCCTTGGACTGAGAATCGAAGAATCCTCCTCCGACGCCGCCGCCGCCTCTCTCTCTTCTCTCGAATCCGTTACCTCCAATAGGTTTCTTGGTGGCACCCCAGTTATCATCCTCATCCGCACGCGACGGACCCGAGTCCCTGCTAGATTCCCTGTCCCTGTTGAATCCACCGCCTCCTCTCCTTTCCCCATCCTCCGAAACCCTAGACGAACCCCACCTCGAATTGGAAGAGTCATCTCCGTAACGGCTCCCGCCGTAGCTCCGGAAACCGCCCCCAAGCTTAGATCTATCAAGCTCCTCAGCGGAACGCTCGCGTGGACCAGTGGGAAGAGCGACGAGCTCAGCCTGAGTGAGGCGCTCCGTCTGGGGAGCTGACGCGGCCTTGGCGGAGCCGTAGGTAGCGAATTCAGCGAGAGATATGGTCTGGCCCTTCTTCTTCTTCGTTTTGGTGGTGGCCGCAGCGGCCAAGGAAGGGAAATCGGAGGAATCTCCGGCAGAGGATTTGTTGTTGGAGGGAGGGGCTTGTTGCTTGAGCTCAGCTTCGTGTTCCTCGGCCTCTAGAGCCCAAGCACCAGGCTTTGCCCAAACAGATGATACAGCAGCCGCCATGGTTTTGTTTGATTCTTCTTTCTTCTTCTTCTTCTTCTTCTTCTTCTTCTTTCTTCTCTTTGTGAATATCAAAAAAGTAATGAAAGGCTCTGCTTCGATAGACCGCACCGAATCGCGATTTCCTTTTTATACTTTGGATCTTTTTTGGGTTTTGATCGGACGGTTATTATTAATACATCATCAAATAAGGTTTTTATTAGATTCGGCTACTTATAATATATCCCATTCCTTCCCCTACAATTTTGTTGAATCAAAAAAAATAAAATTAATAATAATCAAAGTCAACAATACTAATATGTACTTCTTCTAAAAATGACAGCTAGCTACTAATCTGTTGTCTAGTAGGAGCTCAAAAAAAATATGGACAAATTTGTATAGAGAAACACTATTACAACAAAACTATATACACAAAGCTACATTCTTTTCCCCTCTTAGAGGTTAGAGATGGTCTTCTGATTTAGGACCCCTAACCTCCTTCAGTTCACAGCTCAAAAGACGCTCTAAAGTTTGAGGGACAAGCTTCCTAATATTCAGGGCTGTACAAACTTGTAAGATGCTCTTCATCAAAGCTCTTCCCTGAATCCTGCCATCTCATTCTTCCTGAAGAAGAAGCTTGTTCCTCTTCTCTCGTCGCATGGAGTATAACTGTTCCTGTAAGCACTGTTATGAACCCACATACTCCTGAGGCTATGCTCTCTGTGTTTTGCCCATTCCAGTCCTGTGTTACCAATGTCATTCATTCATCAACCATCTTGAAACAGGATCATTGCTCTTAAACATTAACTATCTAGTTTATCTACCTTGAACATAATCGCACTCGCAACAATTGTGAGGGTTGTGAACATCACATAGTAGATAGGAGAAACGATTGCTGCGTTGAATGTGTCCAGCGCCTGCCAAAACAATACTACATGTTAGTATTTAGTGTCTTACAGTAGGCCAAAAAGTGCGCCAACACGACATCACACAGATACAAGTACAATTTCTTCTTACCTTGTTGAGGTAAATCATTTGCATTACCACACATATTGTTGCAACCATAACAAAAAACCATGTCTCTAGATACCAAATCTGATTTATCCCCTCCAATGTTAACTTTATCGCAATCCCCACAGCCTTTATGCTCATAACCTATTTTAAAACAACAACCTTTATAGAGCAAAATATGGGGGTAAAAAAAAAATAGAGCTCAAAACTAATTCCAAGATGCTTACAGTNGGTGAGAGAACCCATCAATGAGCAGATTCCGATATAAACAAGAACGTTGGTCTGGCCGCAGAGAGGTTCGCAATACAGAATCAAAGCCAGGACAATCGACATTGATATAGCTACGTAAAGTAGAAAAGCTGTCCTCATAAACAAAAAGAGAGAAGGAAATAAGATCAGTAGTAACATAAACACACCATATATGTATGTGTAAGTGTGAAGAGAGAGAGGGAGACCTGGTTGCATAGCTAGTTTCCAGATTTCGTCAACAGAATTGGGAGTCTGCTCCTGAGGTGCGTGAATGACGATCATAACGGAGCCAACGATGCAACAAACACATCCCCAAACTCCCATTTTCCTAAGTTTTTCGTCTAACAGGAAATGTGCCAAAACAGCGCTAGAGAAATCAAAGGGTTAGTAAGAGAAGAGGTGAAAAGGAGATGTCAAGAAAATGTAAATAGATAGATAGATACCTGATGATAATACTTAAGGCACCAAGAGGAGTGACAAGTACAGCCGGAGCATAGACGTAAGCAACAAAGTTTGCAATTTCTCCAAAAGTCACTTTTGAGTTAGCAAAATCACATAAGAGAGAATGTAAGCAATAGATTAAATCGTTAATTAAAAAAGAAGGTATAGTGAATGACATGGGGTATTAACTTACTAGTGACCAAGCCTACCCACCAAAGGGGCTCAAACAAATATGTATAACCACCAAACCCTGCATCATCAAGCAAGGCAAGGCACTCAATAAAATAAGGACAAGTAGATAGAGGAGGTTGGTTTCAATCTCCGAACCGAAATATTCTATCTGTATCTCATCAATTCAGAGAGAGAGCAAAACCCGAAAGAAAAGGGGAATAAACGAACCAGCACGGGTGCCATTAGCAGCAGCACGCTTGAGACCTTTCTTCTTCAAAATGAAGCTGGAACCTATGAAAACACTAGAAGACACAGCTAATACCAAACCCATCTCATTATCCGACACCATCTTCTTCTTCTTCTTCTTATTCCTATTAATCTTATCAATCAAATCTATGTTTGTTTCTATGTTTCTATTTTTCTCTCAGCCCAGAAATCCTTCTTAAGAAAAAAAAAAAACCTAAAAAGAAATTGGCGGTAGCGTACGGAAAAGAACAAGATACAATCGAAAGGCAATTTAACCGTATGAATTGGGGTGTTATGTGATCATAACACACACGAAATGCCACAGAAGAAGGATTGAAGGAAACCTGTTTGAGATTGGGAGAAGAGGGAAGAAGGAGAATCGCAAGAAAGAAATTGTTGTTTTCTTTTAGAGGAGGAAATGAAAAAATTTGGAATTCAAATTGATTTGGGAGAGAGAGAGAGAGAGAACTTGTGCCCTCTCTAGAGACGACAGCTCATGATGAGATTTCGTCGTCTTGTCGAAGGGGGTCAGGCTCTCTTCTTCAATTTTCTTCGTGTGTGTGTGTGTGTGTCCATCGTATTTTAAAATTAAGGTTATCACCTTAAAAAAACTTTGTGGTTAATCAATCACGCCCTTTTTAATTTACTTCTTTAATCCTTACACTCTTATTGTATTTTTTTTTTCTTTTCTTTCTAAATTTATTTTACAAGGAGAACCAACAACATGACATATTCGAAAAATGGGCTCAAAACTCGAGAGGAATATAATATGATTCTAAATTCTTCATCAACAACCAAACAAAAAATGACACACACGTACCTATTTAATAAAGTCATCATATTCATTTTTATAAAAATATGGGCGTACGTATTGACTACTTTCTTCTTATTTAGGCTTCCTCACGTTTCTTCTTCTATTCATGAAAATCTTAAACTAAGCATATTCTGCCATTGCTGGCTACAACAAAACTCATAAATTTCAATTCTCATATAACTGTTAATTATTACGCAGCCATGTGGTGAGCACAAAGCCAACTATTCTTTCGTCAGCTGTGGTGGTCTAAAAAAAAAAAAAACTGTTAATATTCTAGTCTTCTTGTGAAACAATATTGATTTGTTTAGTCATCCTCGTATTTTCGTTTTAGAGAAATCCGTTTTGGGCTTGATTTTTATGGGCCGGCCTTCACATGATAAACTTAATAGAATAGTGAGTACGTATTCAAAAGGCCCACTTAAGTTATATCTAAATTCTAAACTAAACCTGGTAGTGTAGACTGACAGACGGGCACACTCACTATGTGTAGAGAGAGAGAGGGTGATGCTGATTCATTTAGTCTTAAGAAGAAACCATAACAAAAGAGTCTGTATAAAATAGATTAGCTCCAGCCGATAATCAAAATTCAGGATCAATAATGAACAAACAAACTTGGCCAGGGAGATAAGGCAAATTAAAAGCAGGCAGTCATTAGAGAGAGAATATGATAAAAGAGTGAGTAGTAGTAGTTGCTCATTCATTATTTTTATGGATTATGGTAAGGAGACCAACCAAACAAACTAGGGGCGGGGAAAACAAGAAGAGAATACTGACACCAAACTTAATTATGACTACTACGGGGAGTAATAAAGATAACGCCAAAACGCAAAGACACCACCAGCTAGGACATGACAGACGGAACGAGGACGCTAAAGATTATATGTAGAGGGGGGGGGATCTAAGATGATGGATGGATCCTAAGAGAGCTGACCACAATCGGCGACAACCACCGGCTTCGATGGCTTCCCAGACGAAGATCCGACCTTCTCGATGGCCTTGACGACGTCTAACCCTTCGACGACCTGCCCAAACACCACATGCTTACCATCGAGCCAATCGGTCTTCACGGTGCAGATGAAGAACTGAGATCCGTTGGTGTTGGCTCCGGCGTTCGCCATCGACAGGATTCCTGGTTCCGTGTGCTTCCTCTCGAAATTCTCGTCCTCGAACTTGTTCCCGTAGATCGACTCGCCGCCTGTTCCGTTCCCGGCGGTGAAGTCTCCTCCCTGGCACATGAAATTAGGGATCACGCGGTGAAACTTAGATCCCTTGAAGTGAAGAGGCTTCCCGGCACGCCCTACTCCTTTCTCTCCGGTGCACAGAGCTCTGAAATTCTCCGCCGTCCTCGGAGTCTTATCGGTGTACAGCTCCATCACGATCCTTCCCGCCGGCTGCCCGTCGATGGTCATGTCGAAGTAAACCTTAGGAAACGCCGCCATTCTTGTTTGTTGTTTGAGTGATAAAACGAGAGAGAGAGAGAGAGAGAGAGAGAGAGAGAGAGAGATCTCGAAAACAAGAGTTTGTTTGTTGTGGATGATAAGAGGAGTAGGAGGATGATTTTGCGGTGAGGTTAGGTTCTTTTATAGCCCCCCCGTCCCTCATAAGGGAAGCGGCGAATATCCCACAGTCGCCTAAAATTATAAGATTGTTACACGTGGAGTTATCTCAACGGCTTTGCTCTAACCCTGGTTAGGTTATAGTTTGACCACCGGTTAATTAGGAGGGGTCATTCAGTCAGTCTCAGTTCAGTGGGATGAGTATCTCAGACTTGGCATATGCCCCTGGAGCAACGTGCCACACGTGTCAACTTCTCTCATACGTTTCAAACTGATAGATACTAATACTACAAACACCCATCACCTAATTTTCTTGATTTAATTCCTCCTTTAAACGTTACAGTATTTACAATGACATTATAAAGTTTCAAAAAACGTTAATTTTGGTAACGCATAAATTTAATTATCTTGATTCTATCTCCTTACGTGCCCACGCAAATCATAATAATATCGTATGTAACAACAAACGTGGTCAAGACTAGAAAATTAGAAAATTCTGGAATAGTGATTATCAAAAGGCATGTTAAGACCCGAATATGTAAAAGAAAAAAAAAAACACAATTATTCTGAACTGCACTTTCTGCGGTCTAGAATGAGAGAGAACCAATAAAAAGAATTTGTTGAGGTAAACGATTTCAAATTTTCAAAAAAAACGAAAGAAATCAACGAAAAGGAGTGGACACCATGCAAGACATGAGCCCAACATTTTTAAAAGTTCTGGCTATGATTTTAAAAGAATATATATTATATAATTTACTAACATGTATGTCATATACCAACGGTACAATAGCCGGTTCAATCACACATAGAGGAATCTACAACATACGTACCGCATTTAAGTCTTGGCCCTCTCGGATCTTCTTCTCATGTTAGTTTCGTCCCTATAGCGATCCGGGATACAGAAATACAGCTATTTTCTTCAGTGAATCCATGGACAGTTCCAAGTACGCATGCACTTCAGCAGCTGATCGAGACACACAAAAAAAATAAAATAAAAACAAGCAGCAGTGTTGTTACCCAAAAATAAGTATGCCAATACCTGATCACCAAAATAGCATTGTCAAGAGTGGGGAATAAACAGTTTGTTACCTTTCACTAGCTTTTTCAAGTCTTTGGAGAAGCTATCCACACGGCCAAAAACTGGATGGATCCTGCAAACCTGAACTACACAGAGTTCCAAGTATAACGACATCTCTGTCGTTTGGATCAGCAAAAGGCACAACTTCTTAACTTCATCTGGAACCTCTTTGGATCTGTAATTATCACAAAGCTCAGCAACTATTGCGGTGGCTTGGTCCTGCATTTTAAAATATACATTGTAGTACCAGGCGCAGATAAAGATTAGGAAAAAAAAACTGCAATTAACTGTTCGTGTTCTCGAGTTATTGTACCTGTAGACCGTGCAAAATCTCTGGCTCTGGAAGCTCAGGGAAATGAGCAAGATCCACATATCCCACTTCTTCTGCCCGTTCAACAGCACCCTCTGCTTGTAAACACAGAAATTTCAACAAGACAGAAGCCACTCTATATATCTGTATTGCCACCGAGTCTGAAAACTGCGATTGAGTAACAGACCCAGGATGTTCTGCTGTATGTCCCCTGATAACTAGAGCAGTCGAAATTGATACAGCAGTGATCTTGGGTTTCCCAACACAAACTATAGGCGCTAGGGCAAACCATCCATGTTTGCTGTTGATGAATGACCGTCTTTTGCAGGAATCAAACTCTTCTTTCACTACCGGAGGGCATAACAGATGAGATGTTTGGCTCTGAGACTCTCTAAGGCGTTGAGCACCTTTGCTGATAAAGGCCAGGAGATGTATAGTCATTTCTCTTAATGGAGAATCCATCCCCTTCATAATTTTAACCCATAATCTCCAATGGCTAGCTAATGCACACATCAGAAGGAGAGTATGCTCGGTTTCTCTCAGATAAGCAAGGGAAGTCCACGTCCGTTGACTTCGTGGTCTCACTTTGTCACGATCATCAGAAGGGAAATCTGGTGCGGCGAGATAGTACGAGATCATGTAACCTTTCTCTAAGAAAAAGTAAGATATGACACTCTCCACAATATCAGCCCCTGCAGAACCAGATCCTAGAGAATGAACCATGGCAGTAACCACAGCCAAACCGATTCCCCAGATATGCTGAGGTTTTTCTGTCTTTTCTAGCAGCGAGCCCTTTTCATTGTCAGATACCAAAGTAGACATTCCATCCGGATACTCCACAAACAAAGCTCTTAAAGTCGAGAAAAATCCAGAATTTAGAAGCATCTGAGCACCGCCGTGAACTTGAGCGATAGTTAAGAAAAATTTCAGTATTGCTGAAACAGATGCCGTTGATTTCTTGTCCTGCAGTTGTAGAATAACATGCTGCAGTCGGAGTTGATTCTGTATAATAGGGAACCATGTCTCCGGCGTCAAAAAATTTCTGAGAATCAGGTCTACTGCGGTCAGGCAGAGAGCCATGTACTCGGGATTCCCCATGAAGTTGCAGAGAAGGGGTAATAATCCAATTGTAGCATCAGATATTTCTGTAAAATCTTTTGCTGGCACCATATGTCCCATCCCACTTGAGTTTGAGTTTTCTGAACCAAAACCAACAACCAGGAGCAGCACCTCAAGCAGGAGGTTTATCGTCTTCTTCAATATAGCATTTGAATGCCTCAAACTACCAAGGATTTTGAGGCCAGGCCCAACATTTCTCAGGACAAGTGCACATATAGATAATGACAGATTTTTCTTTGCGGATTTCAAGAGGCGGGATAGCAAGTCTGCCTGTGCTGTAAGAATATCAAACACAATCTTGGGTGCATCCCAGAGAGAGGCAAGTGAATCAACTGTGGTGTAGAATTTTTGAGATACTCCATCAATGCTTGAAAGAGTGACTCGAGAAGGGATTTTCCTTTCAACAGCTGCAGTTTCTTCAAGAGACTGCACATAAGGCGTAACATTTAGATGTATAAAAATAATAAATTAAGATCCCAAAAGAGGGACATGCAAAGTTTTAGTTAGCTATCAGTTAAAACAATTCAATGGTAGAAACTAAGAACAATCTAGCCCATAAATGTATTATGATTCGATAAGTCTCAGAAAGCTTAATTAGAACACAGAAACTTACATTATCCTCGTAAAGTATCAAGACGGAAATCAATGCATGCAAAACAGAGAGCTGCGAAGTTGAGAGTAAAACCATCGAGTTTTCTCTCTGCATGTAACTCAACATTTCCTCTGCTGTTGTTTTAGATGTCTTCCACTCAGAGAAATCCCATATATCAATACCTAATTCAGCCCTTATTTGCTCAGTGTCAAACAAACAGTCCCCCGAAGCCATATTTACGTCCGCATTAGTTTTCTGTTTATATGTCTCCCAAAAGCTAGACTCAAGTAGAAACTGGAAAAGCTCTTTGAATGGACCAGTTGGGATGTCACGACCCTCAAGTTTTCCTTGTAGATGACAGTATAGATCGCTGAAAATCATAGGCATCAACTCCTTTCCTCCACTAGCAATAGAACCCAATAGATTATAAGCAAAATGTGACATGAGAACGAATAAATAATGATACAAGGAAAAGCGTTGTCAATTGTAGATTTAAGAAAGATAAATGCGATACTGAAACTGAAAATTAGCAAAGGCATGTTGGAAAAGAAAAAACATAAGGAACAAAGGTCTTACCTATAACCAAGTTTTGAATATTGCGCCAACAACTCAGAAAAAGCCGGTTGAGCACAAAGCTGTCAGCATATTGTTAAACAGGCACAAAAATCAGATATGACAAGGCTTTGAAAAGTGCATTGAAATAACAAAAGAGAGGAAGGAACATACAATTTCTGATATGAGTTTGAGCTTCCCAACTAAAACGATAGACAATGCTCCAGCGCCAGATGCTTCCAGTTTCACAATCAAATGTACAATAAGTAAAACGGCAGCAACCTATCAATGCAAAAAATGAGCAACATTTAAAGAGCTTTAAATTACTATTTTCTGAAAGATGGAGGCACCTAAGCAAAAGATGTAAACTGTAGTGAAACTTTACTGCTTGTATTTTTAAGTAAAACAAATGCGCGTCGTATAAATTTCAATAAACATAGTTCAATAAGACGACCAGGTCAACGAAATACGTACCTTTGCTTGGAAGTTTATTTCACTTTTAGCATCTAAAGAAGAAACTGACTGGATAAGCCCATCCAAAACAGATTCGTCACACCATTTTGAAAAGATATCCTTGGGATCTGAATCAGCTGACCAAGTTATTTTGGGTGGAGATACTGCAGTATTTTTCTTCTCTTTCAGCTCCACACATGGCTTTTTCAGTGACTCCGCAAACAGCAATTTCTTGTACAAAAACATGTTGCAAGCCATAATTTCCAAAACAGAAGACTGACACTGATATTTCACAAACAATTTAGAAATTTCTTTATTGCCTAAACTTCCAACCGTCGAATCTTTTAGCTTAGACGCTTGTGATATAATGTTGGAAAGTTGCTGCCACAACTTTTTTGATGCCTTAAACTGTTCCAGCATATTCGCGTATTGGCCAGCCTCTTGCCAAAGGGTTTTCAGGAAATCAAGTAAACCCAGTAATATATTTGGGTATCTGGAGAAGGTTAAACCATAACGTAAATATTACCGGCTAATATCTAGAAGATTTCATAGAGAAATTCAGAGTGTTAATAGATAGATTTAAAAAGTACTTTGAAGTACCTATCAACAAAATCGGTTGCTCTCTCTACGTATTGCAGGATAGTGTGCAATAAGCGAGATTTACAAGCCCGGTCAGGAATTGAGGAGGCATCTTTGCCGGACTGGTTTAAGTTGCCAGCATCTGAGTCTTCGTTTGAATCAAATATGGCGACTAAAAGAGCAGGCTGAAGATAAAGGATATTAAAATAAAACAATTTTTCAGTATGGAGAAACTGGAGAATCTAAATGATTTCAAGATGCACAACTGCGTAGCACAAACAGCAATTAAAATAGTCCTAAAAGCCTGTGACAAGTACATCAAAGAAAGAATGGGAAGCAACCTGATATCTTGCCGCCACAGTTAGTAGTTTCAAGGTCGCCATGACTAGATCTTCATTTTGTCCCGACAGATCAAGTACGATCTCGGTAACCGAATTTCTTAAATCTGTAATCTAAAGATAAAACCGTCATTCATCCTTACATATGGTCAGCAGAATATACTAAATGAACATAAAGAGATAACAGATAAGAAAGATATAACTCTAACCTGTTTATTGTCTAGACCAAAGCCTGCATTGCTTACTATATAGAGTTGTGATGATTCTGCTAAGGCAAATAACTTTGACAGCACTCTAGCAGCAGAAACCTGTATCGTCTGCAGTAAATATTTGGCTTTTAGACATGTAATTGGTCAAAACGTCAACTTCTACGAATTTGAATGAAGTCCTTACAGGATTACGGAAATAAGAAATCAGTGATGTGACAGCTGCAACAACTGGGATCGGTTTTGTTGTAGAGGACAGCATGGCTTGATGAAATACAGGGAGAGCAGAATGTGTACTCTGCAACAATTATCGCAAACTATCAAATTCCACAATGCCTGGAAGGAATCGAGTATGACCACCCACATATATAAGTGAGAGAAACAGTGTTACAGAAAATATAGCTAGCCAAAGCAATATTCATATGTGAACAATGGGTACTATCTATTATTTTTTGTACTTGCAAAAGCTTTTAATAAGGTTAGAGGTAAGACAACGCTTTTACCTCAGAAAATTGGGAGAGAGTGACGTTCAAAACATCCAAAACGGAGACTATAGCAAGTTGCCATCCTTCAATCTCTGCGTGTTCAACAAAACGGCTTGAACAAAGGTTCTGCCGCAATGGAAACATATCATGAAATCAATTAAAACACATCAGACCCTTAGGAAAGTAGAAGAAAGACTGTTCCAGAGCATATTCAAACCTCTAAAGTTTGTGTAGTCGTACAAATGATCCGGAATAGTGCGCTGTGAACAGAGGCATCATGCAGCAAAATATCAAGGAGAACATCCCTCAGCTTTGTGGACAACTTACTGAATCTGAGACATGTTTTCATCACCTCAATGACCTGCAAAAACCGAGAGAAAAGACAGAATATATATTCAAAGAAGCTTATAACTCATCTTTCGTTAGGTGGTAAATAGAGAGGGGGAGCTATTGCTAATGATTAAAACATACCTTTAGTGTCACTTTCCAACGCATATTTCCATGATTGTATTTCCAATACTCATGACTAGCAAGAATATACTGTAACGAAAAAACGACTAGACCAAAAACTACATCATTTTCTAGTCCTCTCTCCACAAGTTGCATTGTAAATTCCAGAACTGCAAGATATACAAAAACAAATAACATTATAGAATAAATGAGACAGGCGGCTAAATATACAGAGAACCAAGAAATATCCAACAACTGTGAGCCCACAATCATGTAGATTACGCACTAAGCAAAATTCTGCTGCAAACTTGCCTGATATGACCAGTGGGCAGCTTGTATCATTCTTCTCGCAGTCAATCAAGATCATCTTTGCAAGTTTCCCGGAGAGCGACCATGTTCCGCTTTAATTTTAAAACAGCAGAAAGAGTAAGAATGAGGTTAGATCATCACAAACTACGATGTCTAGAATGCAGCCAGAGAATGCACAAAACGATGAAGAAAATTTACAATTTTACAAATTATGCAGCTTTGTCTATCTAAGACTTATAGAAAGAGGTATTTCTCCCCATAAAAGCTTTAAAACAGTACTTTCAATAAAGATGTATTCCTTTAAATAAAAGCTATAAGACAGTACTTTCAATAAAGTGCCTCATTAGAAACAATAGGATGGATCCTAGTAATTAATAAAATCTCAGTGATTTGTCAATGAAGTGAAAGTTTTGTCTTTCTGGGAGAAGTATAGCAAGTGTTGGCTATGTGTTAAATATTACTCCCTTGTGGATAGCCATGATTCTAAATGAAACGAAAAACAGATATCTGCTAGGCATGGTAAACTACATGAGTATATTACATAACTATGGGTAAGATATATTTGTAAATGAACCAACTTAGGAAAGAGCAGACTGTATGTCATATTTGAGGTCCAACCTCAATGAAATATTGTAGCCACTGTCAGGGACGTCTGAACCTGAAGTTATATCAAATATATTTGCCTTTAAGACCATGGGAGCAACATTTGAAGGGGAACTGCTCAAAGAGAAAATAAATTAGTTATCAATGTTCCAGAAAGAACTGATACCAAGTTCCAAACTATATAATATGAAAAGACACTGCACATGATGGATAATATTATGACAGGCGTTAGAAAAGTAATACTGAAGAAAAGATTTGATAACCAAGATAGAATAATGAATAAGCATCACAAAATATTACCATCGCAGAAGTTTAGCTAAGATATCTACAGCCATTGCCATCACAGCTGCACCACCAGTGTCACACGTCAGGCTTCTGACTGAATTGCAAATTATATCAACCACCCTGAAAAAAAAACACACAAAAAAAAACTATTTTCAAGCCCTCTGGAAAAGAGGATGTAACAGAGAAACATATTGCAAATACTTCACCTCACATCACTTTCCATCTCCCCATTCACATAAGATTCGTGATCATAAAAGAAGTGGCTGATATTCAGTAAGGAGAAACATACAGCCTGAAATCAATTTACAGAACCTGGTCAGAGAAGAAAAAATAAGGATGCATATTTTATGACATAACAGACGTCCAGACATGCAGCCTTAGTTTCAAATATTGAGAAAACAGTCAAGAGACGAATTGACTTAAAGGAAGACAAGGCTATATCTACCTCATGGTGTACAAATACTAAAGCAATCCCTACTTCATAAGAAACGAGAATGGAGCAATGCAGTTACCTTGTTAAATGTCACCATTCGACGAAGCAGCTCTAGAGTCACAAAAGCTTCACGATTGTTACCAATGTAGAGGCCATTGGCCAAACGGATGATCAACACAATTATGCCGGATAGCGGATACTTGGAAAGGAAAATACATTTCATAAATCAGTATATCTCAAGCTAAAACAATTAACAGCAATAAAATTATAACATTGGAGGAGTCTCTTTATAAATAGGATTTTCAAAGAATGATGATATCATTTACCTCCCAGCGTACAAGGCCAGTATTTTCACTGATTATTCTCAGAATTCTTCCACGAGTATTGCTGGGAATAACTAAACCTTCAAGACCTGGAATATGCACCGGTCGGGAAGTTTCAACAAGTTGGCAGGCATCATCCGTTGGAGAGTCACTAGTAATATCAAATAAAGTTGATACCCCCACTGATTTGTCCAGAAAGTTGTATCTGCACACAAAAAAAGAAGCACATCAGATCGCAGCGGGGTGATGGTTGGCAATCAGTAAATCAAAAAAATTAAGTGAGAAAAGAAAGAAAGCTTAGATTGATTTATGCAGAGTATCCTGCCTAGATGCAGAACATTGCTCTCATCTAGATAGAAAATTTCCATATAAATGTACATAAGCACACAATAGTGTATTGTCCAATTACTACTTACACACATTCAGCAGGCCAACTGCCTTCACTCAGGGACGACAAGAGACGAATGAATTCAGTACTTCTGAATGGGAATTCACTCTCCAGATCAAAGAGGAGACACCGGATAGGGCCATCAACAAAACTTTTTCGATCCCAAAACTGATTACAGAGTGACTCCTGAATAATCAAACACAAAATGAGCATTTATGGATGTGTAACATAGAGAAAAAAGTTAGGCACAACATGCATATATAAGTTACCTCTCCTTGATAAACCTTGCAGAGGATGTCCAGTATCAACTCGAGGATGGCTTCGTCCAGCTGCCAAAAATGTAGAGATAAGTAAGATTTTGAAACACTTCATAATTATATAATTTATCATTTACAATTAATGGAGTTATACCTGAAAATTGATCTCATAAGACGCAATAAATGCTGAAATAAAAGTCCTCAAAACACTACGATAACCAGAGACTGGTCCCTGGAATAGTGGAAAATAATGACAGAATCAACTTAGTGGAGAATAACATGAAGAAAATTTGTAGAGGATTGGTAAAGTAAAAGTCACACCATTGATTGATAGATAAATAAGTGCCACTTTCAAGAAAAGACAAAGTTAAGCTCGGTATCTGGACTTTTAATCCCATAACTTACATCGAAATCATTCAACACATTACTTTGAAGGATTTCAAGGAAATAACTCAAAGATGCTGCCTCGATAGCTTGTTGAACATAGCTCACGTGATCAATGTCCTGCTAATCAAGTAAAATTAAATACATATACATGAACAATATGTGTCTTCTGACTAGATAATGGAAGTATTCTCACTTTCATACCAGCAGGAAAGGAATTTCCTCCTTCCCAGGAAGAGATGATATAAGACACAGAAAGACTGCCCATGCCAGGACGAGGGGTCCTGCTTCTTTTACTTCAAAAGTGTTGAGGCTTGAGATTGTTGCATCCATCTCTTGGACATCAACAATGGAAAAGACACAAGTTCCAGACCTTACAAGAAAAACAGAAACTTTAGGCAAAATCGACAAGATATACAGGAGAAAGTAGGATTAGGCAAATTGCTGGTTTTGTCTCCTATTTGAAGAAAGTTGTAACTTTATCTGTGCACTTTTCCTCGTGAATTCGTTAAACAAACCTGAAAGGTACTTCGTCGTGAACCATTTGTAACAGATTCTCCATATCCAACGTGTCTATAAGAATCATCAGCAACAGAATTTGCACACGACATGCAGAATGTTGTGCTTCAGCTGACACAGCCAGCTTTCTAAAATTATATGAACCTGAAAGAATCCCCTGGAACACAACACTTATAAGTAAATAAGGTTGGTTACAGAAAAAATGGAACCAGTCTCAGGCGTGTGGCTAGTGACTCGAGATACCTTATAGAAGGAAGACAATTTTCTCCATCTTTCTCCATTACAAGTGCAAAATGATTCATGGTAAAGAAGGAAGAGAATATCCAAAATCAAATTGTCCTCAATTAGTGTTTCCTCCGCCCACAAAGTGAATAGATTGACATCCTACCAAAATAAAATCTAGAGAAAATCAGATATGGACCAGAAATGTTAATTGGAATGATAGAAGCAATGTCTTAACATGAGTAGAATATAAGGCCTAAGTATAATAAGATCAAATGAGATGTAAAGAAGGGCTTGGACTCAGAACACATACCATATTCTGTGGAAAACAAGAGGACAAAAGGTCCTCAAGAACTGATGATTGTCGACTTTCAAGCCCATCTGAGATCAGCTTTACAGCTTCCTCCCTGATTGCACTTTCCTCTCTTGCCGCATATACTGTGCAAACGCAAAAAGCAGTAGAAAAATGATATAAGTGGGTGGAATTTTATAAGTGTATCCCCACCATCGGAAAATAAGCTATTGTTTTGTTAATAGCAACTGTATATACAACTATAGATGCCCACATGTGTTGAGACATTTGAAACTAGGAGAGACTGGAAAAATAGGGAACAACACAATCACAACTTACAGGAATGTATGAGAATACGCTTTGTACACTTTAGTAGGCACTGGCGCTCCATGTAATACTGAAGCAGTATCTTCAAGAAGAATAGCATTGGAACATAAGGACAGCAAAAGAGTTAGCAAGAAAGCTGAAGAAATAAAGTAAAGTCATTGGTAAAAAATATAGGGCTGCAACATTTCACTATAATGAGCTGAAGAACTTACTACAAAGAATATAACGTAAATAACCACAAAGAATTTTGAAAGGAAGCAGAGACACGTAAGCTACTAACCACGTCAATGAAATCTTGAGCAACGGAGTCCGTAGTTCCATATTCCTGATCCATAGATCTTTCCACGAGGATGTAAGATTGGATTTCATCTAGATTCTGGCCAAGATTACAGAAATTTTATATAATCATTATCACTCATACCCCTGAGCCTTAGTCAAGGTATAGCAATAATTCGAAATTAAAGCACAGCTTATACATGAATCGAATGATAAGAATGTGTATAATTGAAAAACCTAAATGGCTTGAGTTGAGGTCGACATGAAAAGGCCAACACAATATAGTGAAATTAAAGAATGAAGAAAGAGAAACTAACCAGATGAGAGCTGATTCGAAGTGCTTTGTCTTTCAATTCGGGCTTTATCACCAACTGGTGCTCCTTAATCTTGACCACTTGCGAATTCAAAGCTTCTTTTGATTTCTCACTCGGTGACTTGAACATCGACACACTTCCGACGAACCACGCGTGGTTTTCCTCCAACTTCTTCGCCTGAAATTGAGATTGCAAACCAAAATATTGTATCAACGCACCCAAAATAAGACCCATAAGTATACGAAGAGGAAGAGAGAGATTACGTACGATGAATTGAGGAAGGTCATCAGAGAGAGAAGCATTCTCGAGTTCGGTGAGAAGAGAGTCAAACGGATCCCACCAGAGAGATGCATCGACGGATTTAGGGTTCGCCATTGAAAGAGCTTAGTGAAAAGACCAGTTCCAGGAGCGCTTAAACCCTAGATTTAGAGCCTAGGGACGAGAGATGAAAAAATACAGTATTTGTGATTTTTTTTTTTCAGATTTTAATTTTTTTTTGTTTGGCGCTTTTCAAAATTAGAAAATAATTCACTTTGGGCCACGAATACTAAAGGCCTAAAGCCCATTTCTTCCACAATTCTATGTCAGTCAATATTTTCGGATCCATGGAAAAGTCGAATACAAAATTATTGGGTTTTGTTACAACAACGTACGGTAGATTGATGAGTCGAATTCCAAAATAGGCTCATGCACGCACTGCGGCACTGGACAGTGGACGCACATACTATATCTAATCTAATGAAAGATTTGCACTTTTGACCATCTCCCTCCAATATGTTATTTTCTTAATTACTATCGAACTTCATTTTACATACCTCTGACTTATAATGTTGATGAATATATGTAACATGATTGCAAATTGTTAATTACATTGATCACGGCCTTAAGCTGAACTCATCTCATAACGAAAGAAACGTATCATTATCAAATAATATTATTGTTGGAAGATTGTATGCTGGGAATATAAACAAACAAAACAGTCGTCTACACATAGAAGATAACTCAGCGACATATAAAAAGCCAACAACAAAAGAGAATATTAAACACATGCAAAGATAACAATTAAAAAGGCAACACGTTGATTATACATCAAGTATACGTACATATATATATATACGTATTATAAGAAGTTTCTCAAGGGTGTGAAGGCAACGGAGGCCATTTCCCGAACTTGGGGTGGTGAATGTATTTTGGAGGAAGAGGCGGAAACTTAGGAAGTGGTGGAAGTGGCGGACATGGCTTCTTTGGAATCACCACCGGTGGTTTGTATACTGGTACCGGCGGAGGACACGGCTTTTTCGGGATCACAACAGGTGGTATGTAGATTGGTGGATGCTCTATCTTTGGCGGCGGCTTGTATATTGGAACCGGCGGTGGAAGATCTATCTTTGGCGGACACGGTTTCTTCGGCGGCTTGTGGATTGGTACCGACGGTGGTACCACTATCTTTGGCGGCGGCTTGTGTACTGGAACCGGCGCCGGTGGGTCAACTTTCTTCGGTGGTGGCTTGTAAACCGGTACGGGAGGTGGAAGCTCGACCTTAGGCGGACATGGCTTCTTCGGGATATGCGGTGGCTTGTGTACCGGAACCGGAGGTGGGTGCTCGACCTTTGGCGGTGGCTTGTAAACCGGTACCGTAGGTGGGTGCTCGACCTTTGGTGGCGGCTTGTAAACCGGAACCGGAGGTGGGTGTTCCACCTTAGGCGGACATGGCTTCTTATGGATGGGCGGTGGAAGCTCTACCTTTGGCGGTGGCTTGTAAACTGGTACCGGAGGTGGGTGCTCAATCTTCGGCGGGTTAGGTGGACAGGGCTTCTTAGTAATCGGCGGTGGAAGTTCTACCTTTGGTGGTGGCTCGTAAACGGGGACAGGTGGTGGAACCTCTTTCTTTGGCGGTGGATCGTAAACCGGAACCGGAGGCGGGACTTCTACCTTTGGCGGCGGCTCGTAAACCGGAACCGGGGGTGGAACCTCCTCAGGAGGGCTGTATTTAGGTGGACATGGTTTCTTGAGAAAAGGGGGAAGTTCCAAAGGCGGAGGTAAAGGGAAAGGATGATGAAAGCCCTTAAAAGGAGGTAACTTAGGCATATGCCAGAAGAATTTCGAAACGCAAATTTCGGGTGAAAACTTCAGGTTTTGTTTGAGACCCAAAACGTGTTTATCCCCGGATTTGGATATATACACGATCTTGGTTGACTCGAGGCCATCGTGAGCTGGACAAGGGGTTCCGGACGCGCTGTGAAGCTGAGCGTAACACTCCTCCTTTAAAGCTCCGTCGTCGGAGACAATGTCATGAGGAATGTTCAGACCAAACTTTCCTTTATCGTCAATGTTTCCCGAACCTTTTGTAACAAAATGGCCTTTATTCACCTTACAGTCAATCGTCACTCGGAGTCCTATAACAAAATAATATCACACATTGATCAAACAATCACAAAAAAAAAAAAAAAAAAAAAAA
>NC_025694.1:242455-247370 GCF_000633955.1 Camelina sativa
AAAAAAAAAAAAAAAAAAAAAAAACTATACATTACAAAAGTTTTTAATGTTGGTTATTAAGTTGCCTGAAAATGCATGGGGGTTTTTGATCTTGCTCTCGGCGTAACCGACAACTTCGACGACACGAGCGACTGAGAGAGTAGTCGCTGATAAGAGAACCGACACGAGAAGGAGGAGGCACGGAACCGAACCTCGAGGTTCGGCTAAGATCCTCATTGGGATTCACACCCTCTGAGATCTTTGACACACTTGTCTTTCGCTTGCTGAAAATTTAAAGTATATAAAAGAAGAAAGAAACTCTATGATATATATAGAGTATTAGTGGGAGAAGGTGATATGATTATAGCGAGACTTCCTTTCCTTTATATAATGGTTTTATCAAAGAATTTTTTGAAGTTGGGAACTTAATAATTACTGTTTCCTAATTAACCTCTTTTTTTTTCTTTACCAACAATAATTGGATTCGGCGGTTCTATTATTTTTGTATCATTTATTAAATAATTGTATGGTCCATCTTATCGTTGTTACTTTCGTCTATAAGGTACTTTATGAATTTTTTTCATGCAGGGTGGTTGAAACCTATTGACTTTTTTTGTTTATTTTCCTTAATACGACAACGGTATTCAAATTTACTTTTTGTTTCTCTCATCAACGATATTGCACGAGACACATGCGTAGAACTTTTTCTGCCACAGGGAGATCCGCAAATATATATATATATATATATATATATATAGTTAATTTTATTGGTATAGAGGTTGCAGGATGAACATGCATCTATGGTGTAACTTTTTTTCTTTTCCCTCTCGCACACAAGCTATATAGGTTTATCTGAAAAAGAAACAAAAAAATAAAAAATGAACTAAAAAGTGCGTGTATATATAACCGAAAATTGAATCGAGTCACCACATTATGGTTAGAAGAGAAACTTAAATGTTCATGGAAGAAAAAAAAAATATATAGAGTCACACTACTTGTCGGCTTGTAGTTCTTGTCTACTCCATATTAATTCTTTGTACGGCCGGAAAGTCATTACCATGCTAACAAATATATATTCTTAATTTTTAGAAATGATTCATGTACACACTGAGTTATTGTACGACATGCAGCCATGACCTACCGTTTTAACCAACGAACCGCGCGTATATTAATTTTTTTTTTAAAGTATAAAGTAACGAAATTGGTCAGGGATCAGGATTCAGGAGGCTTGATTTATTGGCATTATTGGTTACCGGAGAGAGAAGTTAATATTTATCATCAATCTACTTCGTCTTTGAAGTTGGCAAGGCCCTTCAATCAATGCAGCCAGCTCAAAAACCTACTAGTATTTGGTTTTTCTTGGTAAAATTTGGTTTTGTTCGAAATGAAAAGAAGAGCCGATGAACACTTAAGAAACACGAAAAACCTAGCAACTATATATGTATTGAAACGATTAATTGTCGTTCGGTTTGCTAGGTGTTACAAACTTACAATGAAAACTAGAAATCAAATTGGAGGATTGTTTTTCTTGATTGGTACTATGGTTAAGTGACTTAAGTCAAATGATATGTGAGCGATATCATCATATCATTATGTCCAATACTGCCATATTAAAGCTCTACCTACTCATCCACGCCCATTAATACGGTGGCTTTGGACAGTTGTACAATAAGAGGCTGAAGTTGAAAGTCGTTATATTCATATCTTCCGGTATAATATCATCTTCAGAAGAATTACTTGCATGAGATCACCAAATAATAAGGCTCATATTTTCTTAAATACGAATACATGTAATAAATAGCGTAATTGTGTAGATGGCGAGTGTAGTCGATCGGGGTATAACCTATAGCGACTATGCCTTCTTTGAAATTATAAATATATAATCGCTAATTTAAGAAACATATACAGATGTTTATTATGTAAGATTTTTTTTTTCCAATATATAGAGCTTCTTTTGTTATAATATATTGCATTTGGTTTATGTATACTCGTATGATGTACATAATATTAAAATATGTTTATTTATAAGGAAAACAGAATTCGCCAATACTAATTTTGCACGTAAACGAAATATTATTTATTTTACATTTACAGTTAATTATAATTTTAAAAATCCTATCTTAGGTAGCAAGTAATTTTTTTTTTAAATCTAATATTGGGGCGCGCAACCAAGAAGGCAAGAACATAGTCCCACATGGTGTGAGTTTTGCGGTATTATTATTTTGTTAGGTGACATGCGATAAATATGTGAACTGTATATGGTTCCACATTGATTTTATCGAAAATTGTTTTATGTAGTTTTTTTTTGGTTTTCCATAAAAAATAAGACGGACTTAAAATATCCCGACTAATCCAGATCTGGATGTTGACATATTCTCTGAGAATACAACTGCATTGTTTACATAACATAAACTGGCAGAGATATATTGAATGTAAAGGACGCATGGACGAAGAAATCATTTTTACTAATTCTAGAAGTAAACACAAAGGTTGATGTCCAAATTTTACGGATGGTTTGAAATGTGGACAGTACTTAGCTCCAACAAAAGTAAAACAATGTGGAGACATCTCATCGGTTAGTTTCTCAATTGGTCTCTGACAATGTCACCACGAAATTTGAGTTTTTGATCAATGATAAAAGCGCATATAGAAAGAAATATTTTGTTGGGAATTTCAGAATGCTAGATTTTGACTTGTCTAACGACGACAACAAGAACTAATTTAACAATTATTCAGAAAGAAATTGAAATGTATACATAGAAAGTGAGCATTATTTTCTGTTTAAAGCCAATCAAAATGCGTTCATCAACATTTTAAACAATTGTAAAGAGTTGGGTTCTAGATTATAGAAATGGTAAAATGTACGACAGAATCACAAGAGCAAGGGGTTATGCTATAGATAAATAAAAAGTAGTCTGGTTTGGCGGCATGTCCAAAATATCAAATCTTGGGTATGTACATGTGAAATTGTATATAATTGAAGTAATATTACCAAGGCACATTTCCGAAAAAGATGAATATCATATACAATTAGAAAGAGTAAGCAAGTTTATGTGAGGCATGCATGTATTAAGGAAGTAATATTAGAGAAAGAAAAAATCGACCAAACAATGGAGCGACTCTCCAAAGGCAAAAAACCTCACATCATAACCTATACAGAGGGAATTATAGTGAAGATCTTTTGTCCAAAGACTACATACGCTGATGGAGGTTAATTCTCTTTTCAATCTCGCCATTCAATTCATTCCACAACAATTTGCACACTAATTTAGAATTATACATCTAATTAAAAGTCTTAAGCAAAAGTGTCCTCACGAACGGGGTCATGACCGTCATCCTCCTCCATGTTGCTAAACTCTAGGAAATGAGTGGGTCGATGATCTTGGTGAAAGAACTCCTTCGGGGTTCCGAGTTTCAAGCTGTATTGCATGATCAGCGTGTGCTTCACTCCCATGAAGTTGTAGTTCCAGGGTCCGTTCTCAGGAACCTATCATTCAACAATGTGTCTCATTTCAATACTACATATAATAAAAATATCATAACAAGGACAAAACACAACAATCAAGGGATACTCTGTGTGTTCTCACCATATAGAAACCGAAGAAGCGGTCACTCAAGAGCATCTGAACCTTCTCGTAGTGGGTAGGAAGGTAACCCTGAGGATTGCTGCCTGTGTCTTTGTTCAACCGTCCCCATTCATATCCGGCTTGCGTCAGCTTGTATGATGTCAAAGAGCAGGAACCAGGAGTGAAACTGCATGTCAGTATGATGCATTTTTCTCCGTCCCATTTCTTATTATTCTCCAGAACACGGGAGTGAGATGTCACATCCTATAGCAAACCATGACAAAAAAAATTAGTTGTTGAGTGTAAAGTCTGTAATTCGGAAAGAATGTGTATGTATCTATGCATACCTCTGGTGACAACTGAGGAAGCTCGTTAGGCTGTGTGTGCATCCATCCCAAGGGCTCTAGATCATCCAAGAAATCATGCTCTGGAAGAGATGACGGCAGGTGAACTTGCTGGTGAGTTCCCCTTTGCGGCACCATCACAACGCAACGGATTTCCTTCACTTGGGGATTATCTGGGGGACTCATCCCATATAAGTATCCACAAATTTGAGTTCGAAGATCTGCTATGCATATGAACTTCTTCAATATGTTCTTTGGCATAATGTACGTGTATCCGGTTTCCTGGGAACAACAAACAAATACGTTTTAGGGACACTCTACTTACTTAATTTGAATAAGTGAGTCTGAGCGAATTTGACTTCGTACCTTTATCTCGTCTGAGTTCACGTATATGTGGTTGACCCTGAGGTGGAGGTTAGTAGCTGAAATTGCGCGCACACGCCAGTCTGTTTTGGAACAGAATAGAGACTGCTCGTACGGAGTAATGGTGGAGCTAATCAGATCATCACCATGAATATTTGTGAATCTTGTCGTGACTGCAGTAAGCTGGCTAGCTTCCTTTGCCTGCAGTAGGAAACATATTTTTTAGGGTAACCAATATAAAACTAATCTCTAAATATCCTGTTCCTAGAACCTTTGAGATGAGTGGCAGTTACAAGTACCTGTTTCTCAATCTCAGCTATCTGTTGCCTCTGCTGAGAGGGTGGAGTAATCTCCGCACCAAGTATTATATCTCTGATCTCTGACTGCGTCAGAGCTGACGTATTCACGCTGTTCTTTGTCGCGTAGAAAGAATGAGATCTCTAAGAGCTACCTCCACCTGAATATACAGTGAATCATCAGATCAGATGATAGTCAGGAAGGAGGATAACTACACTGAATAAAGAAAAGAGCTATATAATTTAATTCAAAAGTAGAAGCTGCAGATGCAAAGATCAGGCAGTCTAATCAGTGAATACAATGAAACACTACTTGAAAGGTGGCACAAGGGTTACCTTCATCCATTGGTCGTCAGTGAGAGAGGGC
>NC_025694.1:247630-255149 GCF_000633955.1 Camelina sativa
TTCACTTGGGGATTATCTGGGGGACTCATCCCATATAAGTATCCACAAATTTGAGTTCGAAGATCTGCTATGCATATGAACTTCTTCAATATGTTCTTTGGCATAATGTACGTGTATCCGGTTTCCTGGGAACAACAAACAAATACGTTTTAGGGACACTCTACTTACTTAATTTGAATAAGTGAGTCTGAGCGAATTTGACTTCGTACCTTTATCTCGTCTGAGTTCACGTATATGTGGTTGACCCTGAGGTGGAGGTTAGTAGCTGAAATTGCGCGCACACGCCAGTCTGTTTTGGAACAGAATAGAGACTGCTCGTACGGAGTAACGGTGGCGGTAATCAGATCATCACCATGAATATTTGTGAATCTTGTCGTGACTGCAGTAAGCTGGCTAGCTTCCTTTGCCTGCAGTAGGAAACATATTTTTTAGGGTAACCAATATAAAACTAATCTCTAAATATCCTGTTCCTAGAACCTTTGAAATGAGTGGCAGNTAACAAGGACAAAACACAACAATCAAGGGATACTCTGTGTGTTCTCACCATATAGAAACCGAAGAAGCGGTCACTCAAGAGCATCTGAACCTTCTCGTAGTGGGTAGGAAGGTAACCCTGAGGATTGCTGCCTGTGTCTTTGTTCAACCGTCCCCATTCATATCCGGCTTGCGTCAGCTTGTATGATGTCAAAGAGCAGGAACCAGGAGTGAAACTGCATGTCAGTATGATGCATTTTTCTCCGTCCCATTTCTTATTATTTTCCAGAAAACGGGAGTGAGAGGTCACATCCTATAGCAAACCATGACAAAAAAATTAGTTGTTGAGTGTAAAGTCTGTAATTCGGAAAGAATGTGTATGTATCTATGCATACCTCTGGTGACAACTGAGGAAGCTCGTTAGGCTGTGTGTGCATCCATCCCAAGGGCTCTAGATCATCCAAGAAATCATGCTCTGGAAGAGATGACGGTAGGAGAACTTGCTGGTGAGTTCCCCTTTGCGGCACCATCACAACACAACGGATTTCCTTCACTTGGGGATTATCTGGGGGACTCATCCCATATAAGTATCCACAAATTTGAGTTCGAAGATCTGCTATGCATATGAACTTCTTCAATATGTTCTTTGGCATAATGTACGTGTATCCGGTTTCCTGGGAAAAACAAACAAATACGTTTTAGGGACACTCTACTTACTTAATTTGAATAAGTGAGTCTGAGCGAATTTGACTTCGTACCTTTATCTCGTCTGAGTTCACGTATATGTGGTTGACCCGGAGGTGGAGGTTAGTAGCTGAAATTGCGCGCACACGCCAGTCTGTTTTGGAACAGAATAGAGACTGCTCGTACGGAGTAATGGTGGAGCTAATCAGATCATCACCATGAATATTTGTGAATCTTGTCGTGACTGCAGTATGCTGGCTAGCTTCCTTTGCCTGCAGTAGGAAACATATTTTTTAGGGTAACCAATATAAAACTAATCTCTAAATATCCTGTTCCTAGAACCTTTGAAATGAGTGGCAGTTACAAGTACCTGTTTCTCAATCTCAACTATCTGTTGCCTCTGCTGAGAGGGTGGAGTAATCTCCGCACCAAGTATTATATCTCTGATCTCTGACTGCGTCAGAGCTGACGTATTCACGCTGTTCTTTGTCGCGTAGAAAGAATGAGATCTCTAAGAGCTACCTCCACCTGAATATACAGTGAATCATCAGATCAGATGATAGTCAGGAAGGAGGATAACTACACTGAATAAAGAAAAGAGCTATATAATTTAATTCAAAAGTAGAAGCTGCAGATGCAAAGATCAGGCAGTCTAATCAGTGAATACAATGAAACACTACTTGAAAGGTGGCACAAGGGTTACCTTCATCCATTGGTCGTCAGTGAGAGAGGGCCAGATGTGATGTGACTCAGTGACTACAGATTTGTCGGGCTTCAATAACATCTTTGCCTTCTCATTATTTACGTGAAGAGCACGAAGGATCAAAATGAGTCTTTGAAAGGCGGTGTACGAAGAAATAGTCTTCAACCAATCATCATAGATATTGAAGAGGACCATCTGCGGCTCTGTGGCCTTCAAAATCAGATCACCAAATTTTTCTATTTTAAGACAAGCCTGGAATGGAAGCTGGAGTTCACTTCCCTTTATAACAATATTTGGAAAATCCAGCAGATGAACCTCAAGGGGATCCAACATTGCTTTACGAGTCACAATAACTTGTTTTGGCTGTTCTTCAACAGGGAGAGACCGGACAAGTGCAGCAACCTCTTCTGCAGTTTTCCATTTCGCTAGCTGACCAAGGCGCTTCTGACCAGCCCAAACGCTTGTATGGATGATCTAGTGGGACAAAGATTCCAATGGGTGTTATTATAGTTATAAGATGAAACAGTGGTTACATACTACAATGCATATGCACGTTAGTAATGGAATGCATGGGAGAGGGAAAACTACCTTTAGGAATAGTTGCCCTGTTCTTGGGTTGAATATAAAAATCACACCATTGATTGGCTTTGTTGTCAGATTTCCTTCAAATGTCTTGTGGATTGTGACACGATACACATTGGTATCATCAACGAACCATATGATCTGATTGCTGAATATTTCACCATAGTTTTGTGATGACAAATATGGCTCCGTAGGCTCAGATGAATACAATTGTAAACCTTTCCTTACCCTCTCTCTCAACACATATAGAGCGGGATTTGACTGTAGAATTTAAAAGCACAAACAATAAGAGTCACATATGTAAAAGCCTAATAAAAAAACACACCACGAAAGAGTTCTAGTACCTTCATGATCTTGTTCATTGCTTGAGCAAGCAGCGGTTTTGAACCAGGGAACCAATTACCAAAGGCAGAATGCAAGTTGTAGGCCAAATCAAGCCCAACCATAACACCTGCAAGGGTTTTATCAAAATATGAAACTTACTGCAGAAAAATATAAAAAATAAGAGTTCGGAAAAAACAATAACGTACCTGTCGGAGATGGATAGATAGACATGTTGTCAGTTGTGTAATCCATGAATTTGGCCCTAGTATAGCGTTCAATATCATGGGAGTTGTAATCCATGAATTTGGCCCTAGTATAGCGTTCAATATCATGGGAGTCATAATCTCCCCATCGAAGTTGAACATCTATCCAATAGTTGTTACTTGCTTTCTGATCAAACATATCCTTTGATTCAGCCACTAGACTAGGCTTAGACATTGGCCATTTATGGGCAGCAAATAGAAGAACATCAGCACAAGAGGTATTCATTTTGTAACTCTTCCGTGGATGAATCGTCTCTTTCTGCACAGTTTCTATCTCCAACGCATCCAACTCTTGATCCAGTACTTGGCAAAGGTCCATAACAACACTCTCATGGATCTTTTGCCACAAATGGGCACGGAATATCTGAATCAAAGATATCTTAAGAGTAGGAATCTTTCCGTGCATAAATATTCCTGTCAGATCCAACTGGACTTGGAAACCCACATACACATTCGCTCGATTAATTGTTGGCGACCACCAGAGCGTGAATCTTCTATTCGGAATCTGGTTCAGCCCAGACCTCTGGGCATTTGTCAGCTTCTTATATTTCATCGACTCCTCAAAACCAGATGCCTTCTCCCAAAAAAGACCTTCCCATGTCGGAAAGCTGGGTTCATGGAAAGAAAAAGAATTTAGAAAAATTGATACGGAGGTAAGAAAAAAAGCTGTGAGCAAGAAAACATCAAATGTTTATGTGAAAAAGTCATAATTAATTGAGAACAAACGAAAAGGCAACTCACTATGTTCCCTTGAATAAGGTGTGCTCAAGAATACCCTCAACCCCTCCAAGAGCTTGGATGACATCAGTTCGATAATTGTTTAAGTTCCACAGTTTACCATCATGCCTCTGGTGTGTCCACCAGAAAGGATTTTGTTTCAGGGCTTGGTACTGTTTGAAGTCGGTCCGGACCCTCCAACCTTTATCATACGCTAAAGTGTGCCTATCCTTCTGAAACAGCGTATTTATGCGAGGAATTCCCCTATCCCAAGAGTCCTGTCAAATATTTTTTAACATGAGTTTAAAACTCCAAATCGAACATCAAGCTTCCCAATCAAACTTTTATGGAACTTCGTACACCTCCATAAGAGAACAAGGCAACACTTCCAGACCAGTGAAAACTATACACATAAAATGCTACTTCCAAAACTAGCGAAAGAGGGTAAAGCTAGCAAATTGATTTTTTCTCAGAACTATACACTACGTAAAGAGGCAACAAAATCAGAGGTGAAATACTTACCTCCAGATCCTCCAGCGTCAACCGTCTATTTTGGGCCTGTGCTTCCTGCCTCTTCAAAGCATACTCTGCCCACACCCGCTGTGAATCAATAAATTCGCTTTCCCAAGGCTGTATGTAACGGTAAAGATTAGGAATCAGTTGATCCTCCTCGTGGCTCATTCCACTCCTGAAATGGCTTACACCAATATCTGTCTGCTTGCTGTATCGAAGGTCACTTTGTGGGATCAAAATATGACCCATAGACAGCATTCCAAGCCCACCAATTTCCTTTGGAGTGTAGAAGATAACAGGAGGAAATCTACCAACGAAAAGAGAACAATCAAGTTTGCAAAAAAATATATATACGTTAAACATAATATAGTAAGAACGCATTTTCTTACCGACTAGGCATCTTGGAGTTCAGCCCAATCTTAACNCCAACGAACCATATGATCGGATTGCTGAATATTTCACCATAGTTTTGTGATGACAAATATGGCTCCGTAGGCTCAGATGAGTACAATTGTAAACCTTTCCTTACCCTCTCTCTCAACACATATAGAGCGGGATTTGACTGTAGAATTTAAAAGCACAAACAATTAAGAGTCACATATGTAAAAGCCTAATAAAAATACACACCACGAAAGAGTTCTAGTACCTTCATGATCTTGTTCATTGCTTGAGCAAGCAGCGGTTTTGATTTTTGAACCAGGGAACCAATTACCAAAGGCAGAATGCAAGTTGTAGGCCAAATCAAGCCCAACCATAACACCTGCAAGGGTTTTATCAAAATATGAAACTTACTGCAGAAAAAATATAAAAAATAGGAGTTTGGAAAAAACAATAACGTACCCGTCGGAGATGGATAGATAGACATGTTGTCAGTTGTGTAATCCATGAATTTGGCCCTAGTATAGCGTTCAATATCATGGGAGTCATAATCTCCCCATCGAAGTTGTACATCTATCCAATACTTGTTACTTGCTTTCTGATCAAACATATCCTTTGATTCAGCCACTAGACTAGGCTTAGACATTGGCCATTTATGGGCAGCAAATAGAAGAACATCAGCACAAGAGGTATTCATCTTGTAACTCTTCCGTGGATGAATCGTCTCTTTCTGCACAGTTTCTATCTCCAAAGCATCCAACTCTTGATCCAGTACTTGGCAACGGTCCATAACAACACTCTCATGGATCTTTTGCCACAAATGGGCACGGAATATCTGGATCAAAGATATCTTAAGAGTAGGAATCTTTCCGTGCATAAATATTCCTGTCAGATCCAACTGGACTTGGAAACCCACATACACATTCGCTCGATTAATTGTTGGCGACCACCAGAGCGTAAATCTTCTATTCGGAATCTGGTTCAGCCCAGACCTCTGGGCATTTGTCAGCTTCTTATATTTCATCGACTCCTCAAATCCAGATGCCTTCTCCCAAAAAAGACCTTCCCATGTCGGAAAGCTGGGTTAATGGAAAGAAAAAGAATTTAGAAAAATTGATACGGAGGTAAGAAAAAAAGCTGTGAGCAAGAAAACATCAAATGTTTATGTGAAAAAGTCATAATTAATTGAGAACAAACGAAAAGGCAACTCACTATGTTCCCTTGAATAAGGTGTGCTCAAGAATACCCTCAACCCCTCCAAGAGCTTGGATGACATCAGTTCGATAATTGTTTAAGTTCCACAGTTTACCATCATGCCTCTGGTGTGTCCACCAGAAAGGATTTTGTTTCAGGGCTTGGTACTGTTTGAAGTCGGTCCGGACCCTCCAACCTTTATCATACGCTAAAGTGTGCCTATCCTTCTGAAACAGCGTATTTATGCGAGGAATTCCCCTATCCCAAGAGTCCTGTCAAATATTTTTTAACATGAGTTTAAAACTCCAAATCGAACATCAAGCTTCCCAATCAAACTTTTATGGAACTTCGTACACCTCCATAAGAGAACAAGGCAACACTTCCAGACCAGTGAAAACTATACACATAAAATGCTACTTCCAAAACTAGCGAAAGAGGGTAAAGCTAGCAAATTGATTTTTTCTCAGAACTATACACTACGTAAAGAGGCAACAAAATCAGAGGTGAAATACTTACCTCCAGATCCTCCAGCGTCAACCGTCTATTTTGGGCCTGTGCTTCCTGCCTCTTCAAAGCATACTCTGCCCACACCCGCTGTGAATCAATAAATTCGCTTTCCCAAGGCTGTATGTAACGGTAAAGATTAGGAATCAGTTGATCCTCCTCGTGGCTCATTCCACTCCTGAAATGGCTTACACCAATATCTGTCTGCTTGCTGTATCGAAGGTCACTTTGTGGGATCAAAATATGACCCATAGACAGCATTCCAAGCCCACCAATTTCCTTTGGAGTGTAGAAGATAACAGGAGGAAATCTACCAACGAAAAGAGAACAATCAAGTTTGCAAAAAAATATATATACGTTAAACATAATATAGTAAGAACGCATTTTCTTACCGACTAGGCATCTTGGAGTTCAGCCCAATCTTAACCCTTGTTTGGATTTTATTTTCACATTTAACAAGTAGATCCAAGAGCTCTTGTGTATGCACAGTGGCTTCACGGAAGTAAGTCATGAGGCCTGTACAAAACAAATAAATGTGCTCAGCTTCATGCTAGCCAAACATTATTAAACACCATCGGTACTACCAGAAGAAAAGCGCTTAGGATATACCTATCAGAGCCGNTAAACCTTTCCTTACCCTCTCTCTCAACAGATATAGAGCGGGATTTGACTGTAGAATTTAAAAGCACAAACAATTAAGAGTCACATATGTAAAAGCCTAATAAAAATACACACCACGAAAGAGTTCTAGTACCTTCATGATCTTGTTCATTGCTTGAGCAAGCAGCGGTTTTGATTTTTGAACCAGGGAACCAATTACCAAAGGCAGAATGCAAGTTGTAGGCCAAATCAAGCCCAACCATAACACCTGCAAGGGTTTTATCAAAATATGAAACTTACTGCAGAAAAAATATAAAAAATAGGAGTTTGGAAAAAACAATAACGTACCCGTCGGAGATGGATAGATAGACATGTTGTCAGTTGTGTAATCCATGAATTTGGCCCTAGTATAGCGTTCAATATCATGGGAGTCATAATCTCCCCATCGAAGTTGTACATCTATCCAATACTTGTTACTTGCTTTCTGATCAAACATATCCTTTGATTCAGCCACTAGACTAGGCTTAGACATTGGCCATTTATGGGCAGCAAATAGAAGAACATCAGCACAAGAGGTATTCAT
>NC_025694.1:257077-258656 GCF_000633955.1 Camelina sativa
ACATATCGGAGGATCATATTCTCAATTGCCACAGGTAGACCAGGGACCTTCCATGGTATATTAGCTTTCCAGCACCGCCATGCCTCACTAAGGTGCTGCAATATCGTCCGCGCTTTATTTTGCTTGATACCCTCTGCACATTAGCAGACAGTAAAAAATCAAGAAATAAGAGATAAAATTGAAGGAAAGCAATCCCATCCTTGAGCAACACAAAAACAAATCCGTTATAAACGCAAGAGCTAACCTGGCATTGCATCAATGACATCATGCATGACAGCAGCTCGAAGCTCCAAATCAAAATGGCTTTCAACTCTCTGTTTTGTGACAGTTTTGGCCACTCCCTTTGAGTGACGCCCCTCAAATTGACGTGCAAGCAGGTTACGTAACCATCGTTCTAGAAGAGGAAATATTCCACGAAGGAAAAACAACCATACCCTCCACATTGGAGCCCAAAATCCACACCCTGGTCCTTTACCCACAGGACCGGTATTGAAACGGTAATAGATCAAGTGTTTCNCCTATAAGCAGCACTATCAAACTATGACAAAAACAAAGGCCTAGCTAATTTATAACAGCTGGACTTGAAAACTTAGACAAAACGCATACATGCTGAAAAGCNTACGGTACATACCCGTCAATTGGCCAACATGGGAGAAAATATATCGTAGGCCATCAGCCAATTGAAAGGCATCAACATTACCAAGTCGGAACTGAACATTTGCATCAACTACAAGTTTTGTCAACCGGAGGATCTCACGGCAGAGATGAAAAGCGTTCCCAAAACGTGACTTCTTCCGCTCCTTGGTTGTCAGAGTTTTCACAGGCTTGAGGTTGAAGTTATAATCAAGGTGGAGGTAGTTCAAACTCTTCCTGTGAATCAACAGGTTCAGCATATTATGACCCTGCCGGCAGACTTGCAGACCAACTTCAACCCAATCCAGTTCGGTGCTCTGGAAAAACTTTGTAGCTGCAAGAGATTGGAACAAGTGCTTCTTCCTCTGAGCCTTAGGTGGTCTATGGTGCAGCTCATTCAACACATAACATTTCAAAAGCTTCTGGTAACTAACACGAACTTTGACTGGATATGCTGGAGGACTGCAATAAATGAGATCACTAGACGTTAGAACACTGACTAGAAAATTTCAAAGGGGAAAGAGAGCTTAAGTAGCATCAGAAAAATAAGCTTACCAGTGCTCCTTAAACCACTCTGCAACAAGGGGTATATCTTCAGCCCGCCGAGTCCTCCCAGACCTCATATTGAAAGGCCGAGGGGCAAACAACAATGAAATGCCAGCAGCTGTAGTGTCAGTGTAGAGTGAGGAGTTTTTCAGCAACGGTTGCACTCCTTCTGGTAACACAAAGTCATCCTCATCATCATCAGAACCATTACTTTTGCGCTGTTTCTTATTAGTGTTATTTGAGTTACTTATTGGGTGAATTAGTGGATCATAATAGAACGCAGGAAGATCAGGATCCTCAGTCTTTATGTACATAACCATAGGAACGTGATAGACACAGAGCTTTACTTTCCTGGGCCTATTATTGTACAGATGGGGGAAAGCTACTCTGTACTCAGTTC
>NC_025694.1:259047-263712 GCF_000633955.1 Camelina sativa
AAAAATAAAAACGGAACATACCATCATGTTTCATCAACCTCATCCTTGCATCTCTTGGCCAGCACTTTTTATTGTTATATCCCACCATGTTTTCATTGTTGGGATCAGGATTCTCGGTTAGATGACGTTGAATAAGATCCCGAGCCTCTTCATGGGTAAATTTAAACATTATATGCACTTTGTCTATATAACGAGAATACAGTCTTATGGGATGACGTGTCTCAACTTTTGTATCCCAATAGGTCATAAACTCATTAGGCCTCTGCGATGGCCCCGCAATTTCACTCGCTCGAGTCAAACCAAGAAGCAAAAGATCTAGCACTAGTCCATAAAATTGAACAACAAACGATGCAAACTGCAGTCCCCTAATGAGTCCATACGTATTAGTATAGCTCATATCCTTGTAAGACAGCACCACGTTATTCTTGCCAGTCACATAGTTTGCAAGCTTGGGGTCAAGAACCAAACGAAGAAGGCTGAAAGAAATATAACAGAAAAGAACGTGTTACTCCACAAATTCTAGGTTTTATGTAAATAATCACTATGCATTTTATAGAGATATACCTGTTCAACACTGTAAAGTCAATCTTCTCAAAGAGTTTTTCAAACTTCGTCTGGAGCATCACCACACACTGACCATCACCTGTGTCCCATATGCCTTGCAAATTATTGATACCTTGACACCATTTGTAAACCAGAAGCGGTGGAGGCTCTGAGTCTGCAGGTTTTATCCAGTTGGGAAACAAGTGGCGCTTGTCACCCTCGTACCACAAATATTGATCAAGATAGGCATCAGTAATTTTCTCTAGGGGATCAATTTGATAGGCATCAGTAATTGATCCATAAATTCTATGCCAACCTGCAGAAAGAAAAAAGTAATAACCATCAGAATAATGTCGTGACTTAAGACGCATGTTCATAAAACTGCTCCAGAATAAGTGAATTCAACTCACTTCTTTGAAACTATGCTGAGTGAGAAGATGACGCTTTATTCGCATTAGAGCTTCATGAGGATTGTCATAAGCCTGTTCAATTAAACCAAGCTCTTCTCTCTGCTGCTGATTCAACTTCACAGCTGCACTATATGACTCTTTCAGTCTCTCAAGGGCCAAGATAAGCAACTTTGTGTCATGTTTATATGATAACGGGGGGAAAGAGATTGGTGAAAATTTTCTAGACTCCAGCCAATTAACAGTGGTGCTATATATTGCAATTCCTTCATCCGCAGTGACATATGGACCATCTTTCTGAAAATTATGCTGTCGTTCCTGCAAAAATGTTACAACGAGAAAATATTACAAACTAGAAAATCGAGAATAAAAGAACAATCAAACAGTTTGTTTGAAAAACAACAATTCGACCAGATCAATAAACGGAGCCTCTTCATAAGCATCTGAATCAAGCAACAATGATGAAGATGATATGAGTTGTGACAAGTTACAAACCTGTTCAGCCTTTAGCCAAAGTCGGGTTAACCGTCCAAGATTCTTTCTANCGGAATGCATAAGAAAAAGAGAACAGAAGGACAGCAGCTCAAAAAGAATACATAAGATATAGAGCACAGAAGGACGATCGTGTAACCTGGTATGCACATGTTCAGTGCCTTTGCTGTGAAGAAGGATGGCATGTCAAACAAGTAGAAGTAGTTGCGATCAACCAAATCAGACAACAACTGGGCTGCAAGTCTGTGAAGGGTTGACATAATTGGAAGCGAGAGATTCCACGTCCGGTAACTTGGACCATTGATCAGTTTAGTTTTGACACGTGGCTTGTGGTCGTAAAACCAAGAGTATACAGCAGAATCTTCTTCCTCGTCAAGCTCCAATTGAATAGGCTCCAGGGGATCAACGTCCAACAGGTTATCAGCATAGTCTAGAGGAGGCTCCTCATCATCAAATGGTGGAAAACGCATTCTTTTGAAATGACGACGATCCCTCTTTTCCCTTCTCATCATTATCCACATAGAACCCCACTGAAAACCAGAGACAAGGAAAGAACCATCACTCCCAGAAATTTAAAAACGCACATACACAAAAGTAAAGAGAGAGTGAGAGGGAGAGAGGTTATCATCCACCCACCTGAGCCATGTAAATAGGCTCCACAACCCATGGTACCTCGTTCACAAAAGTAATAGCTCCGGTGATATGATACAAGACCTTCACGTCTCGGACCTGGAAGAAATCTGAGTATAAAAATTTTGAGCAAAAGCGGGATCTGAGTATCCTTTAAAACTAAATGAGTACCTGCTGCCAGGGCATAGGCATATTCTCCAGGAGCTTAAAAACTGCGTGAGGGGCGAACTTAAGTGCTCCAAGATACACACGTTTATCAAGACGGTGTTTCTTCGATGACATATCACCATGATCCCTGCATCAATAAGAATGCAAAGAAATTTCAATCCCAAGTAAACCCCAAACCTAAAATTGGGAAATCGAAAGTGAAAAGATAGAAACTCGCCTGATGATCTTCCTAACGTGCTCAGGTGGCATGTCTTCCTTCTGAGTTTCCACGAACCCAAACTTTCTCTTCTCGCCGTACCGTTTGGAATTTAGCTGCATCCATACTCTGGCCTTCTTCTCAAGTTTCGCCTCCGCCTCCTCGAGATTCGGTTCCGTCGGAGGATTCCGATTAGAAAACTCAGCGGGCTGTGCCGTGTAAGAAGGAAACTCAGCGGGTGTCAGCATCCTTGAACCGTCCGTACCAGGAGGAGCTATAGTCGTACCATCGTTGTTCCACATAGCTTCAGATTTCAAATCCAAACGCACAGCGAAATCTCAGAGGAGGAAACCCTAAAAACCCCCGTGCAAGCCTTGATGAGCACGAAAAAAAAAACCCTAAATCACCGACGTCGGGGTGAGATGAGGTCGGTAAGAAGACGATTATTAACAGACCCCGATGTATATAAAATAGGGTGAAAAAAACTTAATAATGTCGGTTATTCGAACCGTCTGACTCTACTAGAGTAATGGAACTCTAGCAAAGTAAGTGGGCCTTTTGATATCTAAAATTGGGCCTGAAATTGTGCACATAGCCTTAACCGTCGTTGTGTGGGTAATTCAGTAAAATTAGGGCAAGTCAACGAAAACCAGACTTTATTTATGTCGATCGTTAAAAAAAAAAAGTTACCTTTTTTCACTCTGCCGAGAAAATCAAAGACAGAAGAAGAAGAAGAAGAAAAGCGAAAAAAAAAGGCAAAACATGAAGACGACGACGAAGACTCCGATCCACGCGGTGTGGTCATGGGTCAGGAGGCAACCTCCGAAGGTGAAGGCTTTTCTCGCCGTGGTCACTGGCATGGCGACTTTGGTTCTTCTCAGATTCATTGTTGTCGATCACGACAATCTCTTTGTTGCCGCTGAGGCTGTTCATTCCATCGGGATCTGTGTTCTCATCTACAAACTCATGAAGGAGAAGACCTGTGCTGGTTCAATTCTTATCTCTCTCTTTTCTTTTCTTCACATCCAATTAAATTAATTCTAGGGTTTTTCAACTCCCCTCAGCTTTCTGATCGTAGTATGTATTCGTCCCTTCCTAGCAAAATTACTTGTCAACGTCACAGCTCTCTTGTTTATTCCCTCAATAAATTTTCAGGCTTTGATCAGGATTACATTGGATTACCACTATTAGCAATAAAGCCGTGAGCTCATGACTTTGTGAATGTCTTTTTTATTTTGCAGGATTGTCACTGAAATCTCAGGAGCTTACGGCTATTTTTCTAGCGGTTAGGCTGTATTGCAGCTTTGTTATGGAATATGATATACATACCATTCTCGACTTGGCTACTTTGGGAACTACTCTCTGGGTTATATTTATGATCCGTTTTAAGCTTAGAGCTAGTTACATGGAGGATAAAGACAACTTTGCTCTCTATTATGTGGTAAGTCTATCTGGTTGACTTGTCATCACCATGACTTATAAGCTGTGCAGTAACAATGATTTGATTTTGATTTTTTCAGCTTGTGCCCTGTGTTGTGTTAGCTGTGTTGATCCATCCATCGACCTCCCATAACATATTAAACAGGATTTCATGGGCATTATGTGTATACCTTGAAGCTGTTTCAGTCCTGCCTCAGCTTCGTGTGATGCAGAACACAAAGGTCACAACTTTATTTCACTATGGCAAATTTGAGAACTGAACGGAACACATTTGTTTTACTCTCTCCACATCTATTTGGTTGTTTCAGATTGTTGAACCCTTCACGGCTCATTATGTTTTCGCACTTGGAGTAGCAAGGTTCCTTAGCTGTGCCCACTGGGTTTTACAGGTTAGTTTTGATCCAATAGCAGTTCTGATACTCGATTGGATCAATACACTGAAAGATAATTTCGAAAGCTCAAAAAGTGGTCTTGTACAATGTCTAATGTGTTGAAAAACAGGTTGTGGACACGCGGGGACGGTTGCTTGTAGCATTGGGTTATGGATTGTGGCCATCAATGGTTCTTATCTCAGAAATTGTTCAAACATTCATCTTGGCAGATTTCTGTTACTACTACGTCAAAAGGTACACGTTTACACCTTTAACTTCAACATTTTAGCTCTTTATATAACTCAAAAGTTTCAATCTTTTTCTTCTGCAGCGTTTTCGGAGGGCAGCTTGTATTGCGGCTTCCATCTGGAGTAGTATAAAGTCATAACTCAAAAGGATAGATATACACTCCAACGAT
>NC_025694.1:264687-304138 GCF_000633955.1 Camelina sativa
TTTTTTCAGCTTGTGCCCTGTGTTGTGTTAGCTGTGTTGATCCATCCATCGACCTCCCATAACATATTAAACAGGATTTCATGGGCATTATGTGTATACCTTGAAGCTGTTTCAGTCCTGCCTCAGCTTCGTGTGATGCAGAACACAAAGGTCACAACTTTATTTCACTATGGCAAATTTGAGAACTGAACGGAACACATTTGTTTTACTCTCTCCACATCTATTTGGTTGTTTCAGATTGTTGAGCCCTTCACGGCTCATTATGTTTTCGCACTTGGAGTAGCAAGGTTCCTTAGCTGTGCCCACTGGGTTTTACAGGTTAGTTTTGATCCAATAGCAGTTCTGATACTCGATTGGATCAATACACTGAAAGATAATTTCGAAAGCTCAAAAAGTGGTCTTGTACAATGTCTAATGTGTTGAAAAACAGGTTGTGGACACGCGGGGACGGTTGCTTGTAGCATTGGGTTATGGATTGTGGCCATCAATGGTTCTTATCTCAGAAATTGTTCAAACATTCATCTTGGCAGATTTCTGTTACTACTACGTCAAAAGGTACACGTTTACACCTTTAACTTCAACATTTTAGCTCTTTATATAACTCAAAAGTTTCAATCTTTTTCTTCTGCAGCGTTTTCGGAGGGCAGCTTGTATTGCGGCTTCCATCTGGAGTAGTATAAAGTCAAAACTCAAAAGGATAGATATACACTCCAACGATTTCCGATGAGCTTGCCAGACATTACAATCAGAAAAGACAGCTCAATTTTTTTTTTCTTTACCTCTGATTTCACCGTTCATATGGTGGTCTGAGGTTGCACAAGTGACTCGGTAACTAATTAATTTTACTGTGTTGTATATTTTTGACTATGAAGGGATTTTATGTCTGTCCGGTCGATTAGGTATCTTTTGTCAAACTGACATTTTTAAAACTCGGGTCTCCGGAAAACAAACTGTATTTTGATAACAATTAAAAGCGAGGACGTCTTAAAATTTGAAGTGTATTATCGAGTAATAAAATCACCGGTGAATGAGTGAAAATGCAACAATGAGAATGCATTGCAAGAAAAATCACGGTGGATAAAAGAAGAAAACAAAAGTTAAAGGTCTGAAAGGTTCTTCCCATTGATGAAGTTGATCACTTTAGTGGCCGTTTCCTCTAGTGCAGCAGTCACAACTGTCAAGTTCAGCAAGAACTCTTCTGCCGTAGGTTTATCTCCGTCCACAAGATCGGTAACAGCTTTGAGGAACATGACTGGTACTTTCAGAAGATCAGCCACGTATGCCACAGCAGCACCCTGAAGAATCAAGAGCCAAGTGAGTTTCAATATGATTTTCTTGCTAGATTTCAGTCATTCAGGGTTGTTAACATGACAACTTACCTCCATGTCTTTTAGCGTAGCATCATTGGCAATGATCAATGATTCATCTTGCGTGGACATATCCAAGGAGTCACCAGTAGATAACCTACCAATCTGAAACACCCGATTTTCTGATAAAACTGAAATAGTTAAACGAGCCAAGTTGCATTGTGAGTCTATTAAATACCTTCAGATTGAGTTCCTTGAGGAGATTGGGTGTCGAGAATGACTGACGAAGGCCAACTCCATACAGATCAAACATCTAAAAGAATACAGAAACATTGCTCAGGAACTTGCAAGATGAAACAGGGGGAAAAAGGAAGCACTAAAGATGAAAGGAAGAAGAACCAACCGGGATTGGTATTCTTCTATCATGGAAGACGACATCAGATACAAGGAATACATCGCCTATGTTGGCTCCTTTGACCTGCATATGCTCAGCCGATCAGCACTTAAGTTACATGAAAATAAACCAACTTCCACTATATGTAAATAGAGAGATTTCCATGATGCAACTTAAATTTCAGACGACTAGACAGACTGAAATCATCAAGTTCAGTAAATGAGTAACTAAACCAAGATCCAGAAATAATAAACTATGGCATTCTCACACAAGTAGAGAAAGAAGGATGCTGGAAGTGAGGACAGAGTAGCATGAGAAGTAAAAAAGAAGTAACCTTGAAGGCACCGCAGGTTCCAGCATTGATAATAATGTCAGGTTGTAAAGCTTGGATAGAAGCAAAAGTAATGAGAGAAGCTGGAACAGTTCCGACACTATCAATCCCTGGAGAGAAGAATTCAAATGCATTCATATTCCTAAGTCAAGCTCATTTCATCAAAAGCATAACACAAGAACAAATCTCATTCATACTAAGGAAGGAAAGCTCATCATACTAAGAAAGAACAAAGCTAAATCTGAGAGTACGAGAAGCAAAAGTGACCTAAAGCTGCATCTCTTCCGGGGCAAACTACATTGATTCGAAGATCATTATGAACGCCGTGATACAGAATCCAGGGGAGTCCTTTACCAAGCCTGCAAAAAGCATCAAACCAAAACCAGAGTTTAGTCGAGATATCAGATTTGAAACAAGCAGAAAGAAAGAGTAATCGTAGGAGAGCTCTTAACGGAGAATCAGTAGTTTCAGAGAGTCCAAACTTGTTGACCAAAGGTAGAGCCTCCGCTTGCATAGCTGCAGCTCCATCAGAAAACAAATGGTAAGAAGAAGAAGAAATCGATTCGGGAATCTCCGTAAACGAGAGATGTAAAGAGAGAGTAGAGTACCGATGACGAAGACGACCGTGGAGATCGGTCGAGTACTATCCGATTGAGCAGCCTTGGGTTTTTCGATGTCGCTTGATCCATCTCCATGAGGAGCCATACCTTCCGATTCTCTTCCGATTTTGATTTCCCAGGAAAAATCCGACAATCGGGAAGAAACGCCACGAAACCCCGGCGAATCAGAGATACTTTTTTTTTTTTTTTTTTTTTTTTTNTTTTTTTACCTTTTGGCCCTTTTTGTTTCCTTTGCGTTACCAAAGAAGAATTCATTAAAACATTTATAAAATAACATCAATTTTGTTATTTTGTACTAATGAACATTATTATTTTAAATTAATCAAAATTTTTAAGTAGGAGGATCGTACGACTAAATAATACCGCTAATCAAAATTCTTCATTTAAAACTTCACCATGTTTATATATTCCCACTTTTATAACTTTTCAAATATCATAAAACATAGTAGATGATTTTATACGAAATACAAAGAAAAGCATAGTAGTAAAAACATTGTGCATCCCATGATGATGATTAAAAAAGGAAAAACAACAAAAAGAAAAAGCCCCCTGTTTCCTCCTTTTTTTATCAGGGTGTTAACTATAGAGGAAATGAATAAATGGGGGCTTTTTCTTATACGGTACATCCGATCGCAAATACGGTTTTCCTCGTTAATCTAAAACTTCGAGGGGGTACGTAAACACTCTAAAACCATTGCTCGACTTTGATTAGTTTGTAGGCTCCTCCTCTGTTTCGGTCGGATACGGCGGCAGTAAGGTAGCCGAGGTGAGCGGCTCATGAACCACCGAGTTTGAGGAAACCGATATTGGATTACCCTCAAGCTGCAACATTATACTTCCCAATATCTCCGCCATTGTTTTCTTAAACTCTTCTTCCTTCACCATCTTTCCGTCATCTCCATTTACCATCTTCAACGCTTCCGTTATCATATTGTCCATCTTTCCCATGTAATCAAACAAACTTGATTCATCAACGTCGTCGTTGAAAAAAAAACAAAAACAGGAATAACATATTGAGACGACGGGGTATTGTATTGTTTACCTGTGACACAGCGCCGATTGGTGGTAATGTAGCTGATGGTGCAACTGTGTCCAGCACAGCTCGTAGATACTCTTTTGACACCTTACCATGACGGTCTTTTGGAATTGTCTCCAAGGCAACGTTTAGTGCCTGCGATCATGCATTTATCGTCACTTGTGATTCGTTACCATCATTTGTCTTCTCGTTGCATCTAAGCTACACCTAACATACATTACTTGGGTCTAGGAAACATTGATTGATTACCTTATCGAATTCGAATTTATTGGACAAGAGCCTCCTGACGCCGCTCCCATCAAAAGTGTTTTCACTGTGAGCGACGATCACCGGCTGTTCATTGAGACGTTGAGCCACTCTCTCCACGACTCCCTTAAATGCTTCCAAAAATCTCTCCTGAGAAGCGCTCTTCTCTCTCTTATCTTCTTCATTAAGACAAGAGTCAACAACTGGTTCTACGATGTTGCTCATTACCTGAAACAACAACTTTGGTTTTTAGACTCAAGCAACATAAAACACCAATCTTGGACCTATAAGATCAATTCTGGCGTTTTTACACATTTGGAATTGTGTATTTATAAAACTTTCTACCTATAACTGAGTATCAAACGATCTATGTTTTAACAATTCATGACACATATATACTCACACTTAATCATTATTTTCATATTTTCTACACACACAAAAAAACATCTGAAAAAGTTCCCATATATACTAAATTACAAGTTACTTTTATATTATTTTAATTTTATAATATTAATAGATTGTAAATTATGTACTTTTGCGCCAAGAAAATCCAAGTCAGAAATTATTTTATAACAGAAAAAGAATTGCTAAAAACCAGCTTAACCATAGAAGTAAATATATAGATAAGTACCTTCTAAAAAGAAAAAAATATATAGAAACAGTAAAGTTAAGTTACCCAAGGATCATTGGGAGGCATTCCATGATCAACAGAAAGAGACTGGAGAGCTTTGACAATACAATCCCGGAGCGATGCTTCCTTACAATTAGAGAGCTCTGAGTAGATAGAGACTATCTCGGTTTCGTATCCGGGGCCGTGGATAAACTCCGAGAGATCCTCACCGTCCATCCTGAGGATGACGATAGGATCACGTTTCAGACCAGCAGCCATACCCAACAAAATGTCCGACAACACTTCTTTGAACTCTGTCTTGCTCACTTTCTCTTGACTTCCATGAGTGAATTCGTTTAAGACCTGTAATCGTTTATTATGACATTACAAACGATGAAAAATATAAATGTACGGATGAGACAGATAGAAGGTTGTTGGTTTACTCTCGTTGTCTCTTCTTTAAATACACCAAAAACAAAACCTAGCAATAAGTAATTAATGGATATTGATTCGTATCCAATAAGAGTAAGATTCGTACACGGATTTACTTCTTCTTGCGGTACTTTCAACAAGCGAATCGCTTAATTAATTATTTATTACTACGATCGATGTCCTCTTGGTCTGATCAATTAATTCATGCGAAACACGACGTAATTTTGGGGTTTCTACGCAAGTAAAAGCAATTACTACTTGTTTGTGGTTCACACTAATATAATTAATTATATATAATCTTTGTGATATACTAGTATACTTTTGCAGTTTGTCTTTTACTGAATGTTTGGAAAATCGCGGACGGTGTTTAATAAATAGCGTTTTCAAAAGAAAAATGTTAAGTGGATTATATTGTTGGAAAAAAAAAGGTTCAAGCAAGTCTAGAAAAACGTTGGTGACGCCGACCAAACGCTCTAAAAGGACAAAGCTTTTATCATAATAAATCGAAGGCTAAAAACATTAGATTAAAAGAAATTTGGCTTGGATGACATATAAATAAAAGAGAAAAAAGTTTAAAAATATTTTATCTATTTTTTATTTGAAATTTTAATATCTCATATTATTTTATTATAATAAAAATATCTATTTTAATTATTATTGGACAAAAAATATTTAAATTTTTATATTATTAGACAAAGAATACTTAATCTTTATATTATTAGTAAATTTATACCTCTTACTTAACATCCATTACTGGACGTCACGAAATCATTTGACGGACGTGACGAAATCATTTGAATTAAAGTCTTTAATAGATATATATGTTATATATTAAGTTGCAATATAAATTATGTTAGGGTGGTCTGGTGGTAATCTGGTAATGGTTTTTTTTTTGTGTGTGTGGGTTTTGTCTTTTGTGTCTCGCCGGTGACGACGAATCAGAAGAAAATATATGAAGAACAACATCTTCCTTCACCGAATCTTTCTGGGTTAGATCTGTTCCTTTGTTTCAAAATTAGAAGAAAAAAAAGTCAAAAAGATACCACAACAATGGCATCCTCTTACGGTCTTACCTCCTCCTTGCTATCTCCGTCGCAATTTTCCTCTCAATCACCACCTAACCTCGAATCGTCACCGTCTTCACCATCCTTCGTCTCAATCCTCACCACGGCGTTCCTTTCTTCGTCAATCTCCGCCACAGATCCAACGATGGCACAAGGATTGTTCCCAATTATTTCNAATGGCATCCTCTTACGGTCTTACCTCCTCCTTGCTATCTCCGTCGCAATTTTCCTCTCAATCACCACCTAACCTCGAATCGTCACCATCTTCACCATCCTTCGTCTCAATCCTCACCACGGCGTTCCTTTCTTCGTCAATCTCCGCCACAGATCCAACGATGGCACAAGGGTTGTTCCCAATTATTTCTCCCTATAGTCTCTGATAACATCAATTCGTTGACATATCGAACTAAAGAAATTTTCAGCATTGTCGTGACTGCCTTATTTTCGTTCACCGCCGTTTTTTGGGCCTCAGTCTCCACCATTCTTACCTCCGGTGTGGATTTAAAAAGGAAAATAAAAAAAACCAGCTTTTAATGTGCATCGAAGCTGATACCATGTAATGACTAAAATCCAACAATTACCAGCAGACCACGCCACCAAAATACCCAGTATAACTAAATATATCACATATATATCTATTAAAGACTTTAATTAAAAGTTTAACTCCGTCGAATAATTTCGTCACGCCCGTTAACGGATGTTAAATAAAAAGCATAAATCTACCAATAATACAAAAATTAAGTATTTTTTATCTAAACAATAATTAAATAATATATTTTTATTTTAATAAAATAAATTGAAGTATTAAATTTCCAAATAAAAAATAAATAACGAATTTTTAAGCTTTTTTCCCATAAATAAAATAAACAAACTATTATAATAACAGCCATTTGTGTTAATAATATTCATACCGTAACAAATAAATATTAAGTAGGTGAGGATTCATAAAGTGATGTTTCGAGTTTGAAACGTCAGCGAGAAGAGCGACACGAGGGGCTAATTTTGAGATATGGTAAGAGGATAAGGTCACCGACCAAAGCTATTAATCAACTAGTTTATTATATTGACCTATTTTGCTCTAATGCAAAAACACAATATGAAATAAAATATATATCCACCACAACTCCACGTAAGTATCAAGAAGATAATTTAAACAACTATAGTAAAATGATGATAGGCGTCCTCTTTTTTTACTTTGTCGGTATTATAATTATAGGCATTCGTATTTTTAAAAATATTAATGACTACTATGACCATTTTATGAAGATCATAAGAAAATCTATGAACAAAGTACCGAGAGCTCCATCTCACAATCAAAGAAAATATAATGCAACGGAATAGACTCCAAAAATAATAAATTATGGCTAAAGGATTTGTTTCTATCTACAACTAATTAATATATATATATATATATAGATAAACACATCTATAGATTTTCTAATTTATTACTTTGTCAGTATCAATTTAAGACTTTTTCTTTTAAGATTTTTATGATAGTCTATGAGTATCATTCCAGGATCAGAATGAATAATCTAAATGCAAGCTCAGTGATATAGGAATACTAGTTAGAGAGAAATGCAAACATAAATGACGAATATGTGAAAGCTAGAAAGAAGAAAAGAAAGTTACCTCCGAGTAGATGTGATCGGAATCAGGAGAAGTGCCTTGAGCAGGCAAACCAAGAGCGGCGCCGATATCAGCAACGGCGGGTTGTAACTCAGTCACGGAGAGCTTACCATCTTCGTCTTGGTCTAACTGTTGAAACTTTTGTTCCACAAACTTGTCGAACACTCTCTCGTTTTCTACCAGTTCAACTATGTCCGAGCCGTCAAGTACTTGTTGCTGTTGCTGGTGGTTGTTGCTTTTCATGTCCATTTATGGAATCTTCGCTTCTTCTTTCTTTCTTTTTACTTTCTTTTTAGTCGCGAGAGCCTTGTGAGAGATCTCGTGATGGAAGCACGAGAAAAGGAAGAACACAAACTTGACACACCCAAAAAAGAGTTTCTCTTTCTTTCTTTTTTTCCTTAATTAACTCTCCGAGTGTGTTTATGTGTGTACTGTAATGTTCTGGTTTGGTTCGGACTCGCCTGCTCTTTATATAATTATACTATGTGTTATAGCCATCAGAAAAGTATTTGTTCATTGAAATATTCGTAAACTCAATTTAAAAATATTCCTGGTATTTTTAATTATGACTCAATCTATATAATTTCAAGTTATTTGTTTGTAGACTCGGCACCACCAAACGTCTATTACCCATATATCCCCTTTAGCTAGACTATTACTTTGGATTATCTTAGTCTTTTTCCCCCCTCACCTAAAGATTACTAAAATTAATCATTTTATAAAGGGCTAATTTAATAGTATTCATTAAACTTCCGTTCGCATTTGTTCATTTTTGTAAAGATGATCGTATATTTTCTTTTGATTATAGATAGACAATAGAGACCAAGTTACAAGTAAGTTATTGATGAAATATATATTTTATATTTTTTGCTAGAATACTATATTAATTGTGTGGTTTAGATCTAATTATATTTAGCACTTATCTTTTATTATGGATTCACCTCTGCAACTTGTGCAACAAGTTAACGAAGATCTGATCAATGTAAATTGATATGATTATGATTGAAATATGATTGTGATCATATATTACATTGATTGTAATTAGATATTATAAGATCTCATTGTATTCTATAAAATCCATGTAAAGTACCATTGAATAATACACAAGAAATATTCTTTCCATTGTTTTCGATTTATTATGGTATCAGAGCACCTCTGAAATTTTTCTTTTACCAACAGAGATATTGATTCTCTACGATGGCAACCGGTGGATCCAACACGAACCCGAACCCGACTACGAATCAGACAACAAACCCGACAACGAACCCGACAACCACTGAAGTCCGACGCACCATCTCGCCTTATGATCTGACGGCGGCTGACAATTCTAGAGCGGTCATTTCTCATCCGTTGTTGATGGGAATGAATTATGACGAATGGGCTTGCGGTATGAAGACGGCGTTGTGCTCTCGAAAAAAATTTGGCTTTCTCGACGGCACCATGGCCAAACCTGAAGAAGGATCTCCCGACTTGGAGGATTGGTGGACCATCCAGGCTCTTCTTGTTTCATGGATTAAAATTTCCATCGATCCAAAGCTTCGATCTAACATATCTCACCGAGATGTGGCCAAGGAGTTGTGGGATCATCTGAAGAAGCGATTCTCTGTCACCAATGGACCGAGAATTCAACAAATCAAAGCAGAGCTTGCTTGTTGCAGACAAAGAGGTTTAGCAATTGAAACCTACTTTGGGAAGTTGACTCGAATTTGGGATAGCATGGCTAACTACCGTCCCTTGAGGTTGTGTAAATGCGGGAAATGCGAGTGTGATCTTGGAGAACTTCAAGAGAAGGATCGGGAGGAAGACAAGATGCATCAGTTTCTTTTTGGTCTTGATGACACTTTGTTTCAAACCGTAAGATCTAGCCTTGTTTCACGAATTCCCATTCAGCCTATGGAGGAGGTTTACAACATCGTGAGGCAAGAGGAAGATTTGATGAGAAACGAAACAAAAGGGGCTGAAGAAAATCAAGAGGTGAGTGCTTTTGCTGTCCAAACCGCACAACCATTTCGAAGAGACAATGTGAGCAGAACAATGTTCTGTAAACATTGCAATCGTTCTGGTCACTCAATCGACAGTTGCTATGGAGTGATAGGCTATCCAGAGTGGTGGGGAGATAGGCCGAGATCCCGAACAACGTCAGGTCGCGGACGTGGGCGTGGAGGCACAAGTGGAATGGTAGGAAGAGGTCGTGGTATCACTTCGTACGCCAACGCCGTTCACGTCAACCTACCAGCTGGCTATGAGCAAGCTAACTATGTGGTGACGGATAAGGATAGAGATGGAGTTAGTGGACTCAGCGACTCGCAGTGGAAAGCTATTAAGAGTCTTCTTAATGCTGGGAAAACTCAAGCAACCGAAAAATTAACGGGTACGTCTTTTTCACATTTCTGGATAATGGATACGGGTGCTTCGCACCATATGACGGATCGACTAGATATCTTAACGGATGTTAAGGGTATACTACCAGTTGGGGTTATGTTAGCTGATGGTAGAGAAAGTGTAGCAGTTAAGGAAGGATCTGTGAGGCTAGGACCTAATCTGATACTTCACTCAGTTTATTATATTGAGGATTTCCAAAAAGATTTGATCTCTCTATGTCAGTTAATGGATGAGAACCATTGCGTAGTACAGTTAGCTGATCATTTTCTTGTTGTTCAGGACCGTACTACGAGGATGGTGACTGGAGTTAGCAAGTGTATGGGAAGGACCTTCTACTTTCGAAGTATGGAGTTAGCAGCATCCATGATGGTTAGAGACGTGAAGTCGTTGGAACTCTGGTATAAGCGGATGAGACATCCTTCATCTAAAGTAGTTGGTCTATTTCCAATTGTTTCATATATTGTTGCTTCTAAAATTTCAAATAAAGCGTGTGATATATGTCTTAGCGCTAAGCAAATAAAATTGTCCTTTCAAACTATCTGAATAAATTTAAACATTTTCCATCGTGTGCTCTAATTTAAACTATTTGTAGCTCTCAATTTGTGATGAAATTTACTTTATGTGCCCATGGGGCGTGTTAGGTTCGCTAGTTCACTTCAGTAACCGACAAGAGTATCATAAAGAACACGATGTATAGTCATAATCCCTGTGTCTTTTTTAACCAATGGTCGGTTAGTATCCTTTTCAGACTAATATTTGGCTGTATGAAAGTTTTGAATTAATTTTTCGAGTACTTGTAATTAATTATATTAGTTGATAAAAGAAAATAATTATATAGCTGCTCCAAAACACGTCCAAAAAATCATTAAAACACACGATCGTGACGCATTATAAATAGAGGGACCGACGAACCAAGCAAACCCCATAAAGCAGAAATGGAAAATCGAACAATCTTGACCACTTAAACTACGATGTGCTCCGTATGACACGGGCAATAACACTTGTGTGAATACTGAATACATGCCGGCCTATTATTTATTCGGATAAAAAAAATATATCAGTAAGACAGTAACCGAGTCGTGTGATATAATTATATTTTTATTTTCCATATAAGTATATTGTATAACTGATGGATCTAAAGTATTCTGACAAGAGCCTCTTACCCTAAATGACGTGGGAGTCGTCGATGAAAAGTCGTGGGGACACTTGTTGATAAATAATCCTTGTGTGTTAGTGCGTCATTGGTCGGCGCCTCTGTGCTGGCGTAAACTCCAACCAAAGTCAAAGCCGGCCTGCATAGTGCGGCTATCTATGGATTAGGCGGTTCATTTCTTCTACGTATTAGGCGGTTCAAAACAAGTATACTTACGTATTTGTTTTAGACTTCATGAAATTTTCCTTAACTTGAGAAAAAATAACCACGGAGCTTAAGAATTTAATTTTTTTTGTCAATATATAAACTATTTAACTTGTTCTTAATTTAATCCACGTGATTTTTTTATTGTATAAAAATGGAGAGATGACTTGATCATTGAGCAATATATATATATATATTCTGTTGTATAATAGATTAAATTCCGAATTATTGCGTTCTGTTTTGTAGATGTAGATAAATATACCTAAATGGTTAGAAGTGGGGGAGTTGTTACAAAACACTTTCTTCAGTGTAGAATAGATTCATAATAGTCTTAACAAGAAAACAAACGTGAAAAGACAGAATCCCTAACATCTTCCTTTTTCTGGTACAAACTACAAAAAGTGACAATGCTAATGCCATCTTTACAAAAGAAAGAGGAAAGTAGAGATCTCGAGAGACCACACTCTAGAACTTCGTTCCATTCCAAGTAGCTTTCACTAGATAGCATTAATACCTTTTGTGTTAATTTTTTTTTGGTAAGGACCTTTTGTGTTATTTAAATATACAACTTACTTCGAGAATGATTTATGAAAGAAAGAAAAAAAAGATTAAAAACAACAATGTTAGCGGAAAAAAGCAAATTGTATCATTGGGCTTTGTCCAGATAATTTTTGAATAGGGCCCAATAACCTAAGGATCAACGGTATTAAGGAGCAGTGATAGCCATGCAGTTTTGCAGCAAACGAGAGCGACATCGTGTTGTTTAATTGGTTGGAGCTACGAACGGATTAGTTTACCCGATAAAAATGCCCTACAGTTTTGGTGCAAACATAGAGAGAAAAACGACGTGTTGTTTGGATCGTGAAATCGGCGGGCCCTCTGTCTTTTCTTTTTTGTCTTCTCAACAACTTGCAGGACAATGCCCTCACGGCTTTATACACGGAGGGTTAGTCAGATGGATTATGTAGCCACTAGCCACTTGGCTACTTGACTTGACTTCATCAGTGACATAGACTTTTCAGGTGCTGTGTAGGTACGTAACATGAGGTCCCATGTACATTATCTACCATTCCAAAGAGATGTATCTGTGCCATCGACAATCTCATGTGAAATGCGCTCGAAGTTGTTGTTAGTCTTCTAGTGACATGAATGCTTTTCAGCAGATACGATTTCTATATATAAATCTCAGTTTAACACCTGCAAGACAGAGCCATGTGAGTTCTTCTTCTACATGTCCCACAATTGTATAAGAAGCCCACGGTTTCTATCAACAACCAAAGGGAATTGGTTGTATATATATGCCATTGTTTTCATATCCAAAGCAAAACAACTTCTTCAACTAACCAGATAAGCTAAAACGAGAAGTCCAAGCAGCTGAATCTTTTTTTTTCCAAGATCCATCGCAGAACAAAAAAAAATAAAGAAAAAGAATGGGCGTGTTCCGAGGTCTTATGGGTGCAAAGAAGATCTTTCAAGGCCGATCAATGGCAGCTTCACCACCAAAAGGGTTTCTTGCAGTGTATGTTGGGGAAATCCAGATGAAAAGATACATAGTGCCGGTCTCATACTTGAACCAGCCTTCGTTTCAAGCCTTGTTGAGTAAATCGGAGCAAGAGTTTGGGTTTGATCATCCAATGGGCGGTTTGACCATCCCTTGACCTGAAGAAACTTTTATAACTGTCACTTCTCAGCTTCGCTAGATCACATGTAATATGTATTTAACATTTTTTTTTAGGTTATAATTAGATGTAGAAGATATTTAGAACCCAATGTAATTAATTATTGTGTATGACAACATACAGTTTTTTTCGCCATCCATTAACACGAGCATATAAATCGATAAACAAACTCACGACTCGACGAAATTGTTGTCGCATTTCATAACAGCCTAGCTTACAATTAAAAAAAAAAACAATTCATAAGATGAACAAAGTCAAAGGTCAACGCCTCATTGCTTGTTTTGTTATCTCCGATTCAAACAATCCAGAAAAAAAAATGATAAACAGAAACAATCACAAATGTTGTCTCTTCTTGTTCCTCTGATCTCACTCTTAATCCAAATCCAATGTCTCACCGTTGTTAAGTCGCAACCGGTTCCGTTAAAGTTAAACCAAATATGCTCAAACGTCACAGGCAACTTCACCGTTAACACCCCTTACGCCGTCAACCTCGACCGTCTCATCTCCTCTTTATCATCTCTCCGACATAACGATAACGGCTTTTACAACATCTCAGTTGGAGACTCCGATGGAAAAGTCAACTCAATCTCACAGTGTAGAGGCGATGTCAAACCTGAAGATTGTATCAATTGCATCGCAGTGGCTGGAAAAAGACTTGTCACATTGTGTCCGGTTCAGAAAGAGGCGATTATTTGGTATGACAAATGTACGGTTAGGTACTCAAACCGGACTATCTACGAAAGATTGGAGATTTACCCTCAAGCAAGCATAACCGGCACAAGAAACTTCACCGGAGATCGTGGTGGTTGGGAGAAATCATTAAGGGGTTTACTCGAAGGGCTTAAAGACAGAGCCTCTGTTATTGGTCGGAGCAAGAAGAATTTTGTTGTCGGCGAAACGAGCGGCCCGTCGTTTCAGACATTGTACGGTCTTGTTCAGTGCACGCCGGATGTTTCGGAAGAGGATTGTTCGTATTGTTTGTCTCAGGGTATTGCAAAGATCCCGAACTGTTGTGATATGAAAATGGGTAGTTATGTGCTGTCTCCAAGCTGTATATTGGCTTATGCTACCTGGAGATTCTATTATCCAGTGAACATTGATGAGCCAAGCTCAGTGCCTGCGACGCCATCACGGCCTCCAAAGAATGAGACGAAAAGTGTCACACAAGGTAGGTTTCCTATTTTTTAATGGTTTTGAAGTTTTAATTTGAACTCTAGGGTTTAAATCAGACCGTCGTTACATTATATATAATACGAAACTGATCATTTTTAGGTATGTATATTTTTGGACAGGGGATAAAAACAGAGGTGTACCTAAAGCTTTGATCTTTGCTGCGGCGTCAGTTGCTGTTGTTGTCTTTGTTATAGTATTCTTACTCGGTTTCCTAAGGCTGAGAAGGAAGATGAAAAATTCAGAACACCAACAAGAAAGTAAGCTATGAAACTCAGACATGAAAGGATATAATATTATTCATGTGCTCTGTTTTACCTCTGTTTTTTCCTCTGTTTCAGTGTTCCTTTGATACTTGACGTGATGTCTAACTCCTTTTATCAATACATGGTTTATCTCATTTTCTATAATACAGAAGAAAATATTAGCATGGATTCCATGAAATTTAGTTTCAGTCTATTACAAGAGGCAACGAGTCATTTTTCACTGGAAAATAAACTTGGAGAAGGCGGATTCGGAGCAGTTTATAAGGTAATCTTACAAGCTCTAGAAGAATCTGCTGTTATATTTTGCATTTTGTAGCCATCGTCATAAGAATCTTCTACACTATCAATATCATTAGGGTGTACTTTCTGATGGACAAAAGATAGCCGTGAAAAGGTTGTCAAGAAATGCACAACAAGGTGAAACCGAATTCAAGAACGAGTTCTTGTTGGTGGCTAAGCTTCAACATCGTAATCTCGTGAAGCTCTTAGGTTACTCAATAGAAGGAACTGAAAGGCTTCTCGTGTATGAGTTCCTCCCACACACTAGTCTCGACAAGTTCATCTTCGGTACACATTTCTTCACATTCTACTTGTTCTTGGAAACCATTCTACTATATATAGTTCGTGTGTATGATCTCAAGTGTTTGTATAGATCCGATCGAGGGTAAAGAATTGGAATGGGAAGTTAGATACAAAATCATTGGAGGTGTAGCAAGAGGACTTCTTTATCTTCATCAAGATTCTCGGCTCCGGATTATTCACCGTGACCTTAAAGCTAGTAACATATTGTTAGACGAGGAAATGACTCCAAAAATCGCAGATTTTGGAATGGCTAGGCTTTTCGATATCGACCACACGACTCAACGCTACACGAATAGGATCGTGGGGACTTTGTAAGTAGCAAAACCACTTACCTTTATATCTTACTCGTCAAAATCGATTTGTGATCAGTCATTTGGTTTAAACAGTGGATACATGGCTCCAGAGTATGTAATGCATGGACAGTTCTCGTTTAAGACAGATGTTTACAGTTTCGGCGTTTTGGTTCTTGAGATCATTAGTGGTAAGAAGAACAGTTGTTTCAGCAATGAAAATAGCATGGAAGATCTTCTTAGCTTTGTAAGTATATTATTTTGCAAAAATCTTTAGCTTTGATCAATGACTGTTGATTCACATCACTGAATTCTAATGTTTTGGTAAAGGCTTGGAGAAATTGGAAGGAAGGTGTTGCTTTGAATCTTGTGGACAAGATTATGATGACAATGTCTAGTTATTCATCGAATATGATCTTGAGATGCATAAACATTGGTCTTCTTTGTGTCCAAGAGAAAGTTGCAGAGAGGCCAAGCATGGCCTCGGTTCTTCTGATGTTAGATGGACATACTCTTGCTATTTCAGAACCTTCAAAGCCTGCGTTTTTTGCACATAGCAACACGGTATCGGATAGCTCTTCTTCTTCAGGACATAATGCAAAAACTTCAAATTATAATTCCAACACTGAGTTGTATCCTCGGTGAGTGTGTCTTGAAACCAAAATTAAGATTTTCATGATGATGACTGATTGATGAAATGAATCATGGGGTTTGATTAATTAGATTTGAATCCAACTCACTGTAAGTGAGGAAAAAGAGTGTTACAAGTCTCTGTTTCACTTTCAAGGGGAGATGTTTCTAAGTCATCTCATCTCTTGAAGAAAACTAATTGGGAAAAAATGTACAAAATCAAAGAATAAAAAAGGCTACTTGAATATGTCATCATGATCAGTTGAGGCGAGAAGCAAGATCAATAAATACTTGTTCACTGCAAGGGATCGTAAGGCCACCCATTGGATGATCAAATCCAAACTCTTCCTCTGCCTTTCTTAGTAGGTTTTGAAATGAAGGCTGGTTCAAGTAAGATATCGGAACTACAAATCTCTTCATCTTTCTTTCTCCTACGTAAACAGCCAAGTATCCCTTTGGAACATCAAGAGAGCTAGAAGACGAGGATGAGAACAGTTTTGCTTGACGGAGAATCTGCCTGGATGATTGCAGCACACGAGGGACCCTGATCGCCATGGATGGTCTTGTGTGTTTGTTGAATTGTAGGTTAAAAGCTTTTACTGGAAAATGTGAGAGTACTTGCAGAGCTTAAAAGACTCAGTGATGAGTATATATAGATAAGAACATTAATTGAAGATAACCCTTTAGTGGTTTAGAAAAGTTTCAGCTCTATAATAAACATTCAACACCAACAAGCATGCACATGGCTTTGCCGGACCACGGCATGATAAGCAAGGGCCCCCTTACTGATAAATCTTCATGATTTCTGATGTGGAGTCACAAATCAATATGACCACTTGTTTGTTAGATAGATAGTCAAGTTTTCAATTCTTGCCACAGAAATTTTTGAAGGCTTTTGTGACTTTGTCTGCACATATTCAAGTCATGTGGTCCTGTCTTTTTGATATCATTGTGAAGAAGTCATGACTTAATCAGTGATAGATACTTCTGGTTCATTGGGTACACAACTTCAGGTCCCTACATAATCTATAGAGAGATTTGGCATGTGATGTCTTTGAGACAATAAGACCCAATGAAATTATCATGTAGGACACCATTAGATACTAACTTCTCAGACACCATTTATTGATTTGTTCTTGGTTTAGTATCTTCAATCCAAAGCCATGTGCTCTGTATTGAAAAAAAAACCCCAAAAAATACTTAACTCCTGATAATTTCGTTTATATAACAACTAACAGGAGGAAACCCTTATGATTCACAAACAATTAAAGATCCAAAACAAATTTAAAGATTAAAGCTTTCTCCAAGAACAAGAAACGTTCTAGCTTAAACCCACCACGCTACAAGAAAGCTCACAACAAGAAAAGAAAAAATGACTTTTCTAAGAAGTTTCTTGGGTGCTAAGCAAATAACGCGAAGAAGGGAATCATCATCATCAGCATTGTCGACACCAAGAGGATTCATGGCGGTTTATGTTGGAGAGAATGATCAAAAGAGGAAGAGATATGTGGTGCCTGTGTCATACTTAAACCAGCCATTGTTTCAAGAATTGTTGAGTAAATCTGAGGAAGAGTTTGGTTTTGATCATCCTACGGGCGGCTTAACCATACCGTGTCATGAATCTTTGTTCTTCACAGTCACATCTCAGATTTGATGAATTACAAGAACATAAAGTACTTACAATAGAATGTAGAGATGTTTTAGCTGATTTCCCCACTGGAAATAATTGTAAATTGTTTCAGTGAGAGGAATATACACATACATAATACGTACAGCGTGCTCAAGTATGAATCATTGCATGCATGTTTGTACATTTGTATATTGCATTAAATAATAGTTTTTTTATAATAATAATAACAAAAAAATTATAATAATAATAAAAAACATTTGTGTCATATATCATAATCCTAGCTATTTCCCTTAAAAAAACATTGTATGTGACTATTTATAATTTTCATTCCTTGTGACAACTGTAATAGTGAAAAAACTTTTCACTTGGATTTTTTGTTTTTCATTTTCTTCATATAAATTATTTTAAAACATTAATAGGCTAAACATTTTAATGGCCCAGAAATAGAAGTCCAAAGCCCAAAGCCCAAAGCCTCTAAATTAAATGCTTCACGTGCCACGCGACATTTGACTATAGTAGCTTTGCGCGTGGGGGAGAAGTTCGCACCGTTTTTATTTGCTTACATCATCTTCCTTTTTAACGTCTTTATTGGTTTTTTTTGCTTTATAATAATTTCTGACCCTTTCTTTTTGTTCCTTTTGCTAAATTAGTACCACGATGCAAATAAATCGTGCAGGTTAGTCCGGTTCAGCTTTCTACCACTCTTTGTTTTGTACGTAAGTCCGGTTTATTATTGAATAATGAATGTGTAACTATAATGTTTAACTTTCTAGATGATAAACGTTTAATTAATTTTTAAAAAACGATATATATTTTCTTAAGTAGACATTTTCTTGCGTTCATTTGCATTTTTTTATATACGTTTTCCCATGTTCAAACCTCCAAATAACGTTTTTGTCCCTCCCTGAAAAGTGCAACCGAAACATGAAAAAGATTCAAAGTTAGCAAGCGAAGGAGGGAGGAGCAGGGGGCCCTGTAAGAAGAACCAATTGAGCCTTGCGTCACATGCCAAATTAAGTAGAGGAAGACGACCTCAAATCAAAACCCTACCTCTCAGACCACATTTAGCAGATAAATCAAATTGACCTCTCAAAACAAAGCTTTTAGTCCTTCCTATCTTCTGCCGTCTCGATCGTTTTCTCTAGGTGCCACTCTGTTTTCGATTTTTTTTTTTTTTGTTTTTTGTTTTTCGAAATTTAACTGTTAGATCATCGTACAATAAAAAATAGCCAATCTGATCTAATAATTTCCTGGGTCCAACTATCCTGCAGCCCATGTGATGAATAGACCATACATTTCACTTCAGATCTTGCCACCTATACTCTTTTTTTATTTCTTGACTTCGAAACAGAGCTCATGGCCGCTTCTCTTTCACGTGAATATACAATTTATATTCAATCACTTCCTTAACGTACGAAACATACATGGAACTTTCTCATGTTTTCTTTCTAAGATTTTATTTTACACAAGTTTCCAGTAAATAATATGCACTGCAAAGTCTACAAAACTATGCATATATATTTTTGTACAGAGTTGTCTACTTTTCTGAAAAAAGGTATTAAATCACGTCAAAGAGTTTATCAGCAATAAAGAGTGTGTTAGAACAGAGCTTACCCTGTTTTATTTTGGGGAAGCCAAAACAGAGTTGTACAAACAGGACATGACAAGCTCGATTCTGACTTCTCGCCCTCAAAGTAGAAAAATAGAGATTGAAGAATTTCCTAAACTAAGCAGACAAGTTTTCATGTCTAGTAAAACCTGCATTAAAGAAGTTGCATTTTGCTCTGTAAAAATGGAAAGTTGTACAAAAGAGGACAGTTTTTGAGGGAAGGAGGTGGCAAGAGTAACATGGGAGCTTTCATGTGCTTGGTCGAGACGAGAGACATGTCCTTATCAGTCCGTAAGCTGAAATTGTCCCTTCAAAGATTCGTAATTTCTCCCTAATCCTCTTCTCGTTTTTCACTGAATATTTTTCCAACCAATCTCGTTCGCAGAACATGCTTCCCTCTTTCCCTGACAACGACCGCAAACCCCCTCTCTCTCTCTCTCTCTCTCTCTCTCTCTCCCACTGTCGGTTTTTGTGGTCGATAAGAGAAAAAAACCATGATTCTGATTCACTTGTTCTTTGATGTGATAGATTTGGGAAGTAACTCACTGAAATTTGACGTGAATTCAAAGTTTATTTTGTAGAATTGCAGAGTTTGGAGTTACGTGTGAATGAAGTAGCTGACGCTAATGTTCATGTTTTAGGATTTTTGGAACATTCATAAATTTGTATGTTTTATACCTACACATATTTAACAATTTTTTACGACACATTATATACTCTTCTTCTATAGTTAAATAGTACTGATATTAATAAGAACAGAATTCTTATGCAAATTTTTTTATTACAAGTACAAAACATCTATAGTGAAAACAGTTTTCTTTGTTCTTAAGACATCAACTATTAAGAAAGGGACGAATTATTATTTATCTTCAATCTTCATTATGACCGACGAAATGGATTAGGAAGAGGAACATCACAAATAAACAAAGATGGGAAGCTCTCGAGATCGTGAGACTTAACATGTTCTTTGTCCCTAACCTTTTACGACCAGAAACAAAGATCTAATAAATGCCCATTGTCCACAAGCATATGCCTATATAGAACTTGGTCAAAAGTATTGTAAACTTATACGGTCACTTGCAGACAAGAGTTAACGCGAATCTTACTCAGTTTTTTGGAATTTTTTGTATGCATTTGTTACAATCTGTGCTCTCAAATAGATATTTTGTAACCAATTGGTTGTAATTAGACTATTTTTTTGGTTGGTCAAGACAAATTAGATTGATTTCTTTTGGTTGCATTTTTGTTCATCACATGACAGTTGTGAATCTGGCAATTTGCATGTCTAGCCCTAGGTCCTAAACAAAAGAATCCGACTACCTAGATTATATCTTTTGGAAAATTTCTATGGTAGTTGAAAATCGCGGGATTAGTCTATTTTAGGCTCAAAAGATCTAATTACATAATAAAAAAGAAGAAGATAATGTGTTAATATACTAGTAGATCTTGCTTCTAGTCCGGTGATATCGTTCTGTTGGTGTAGACGATGGATCGATTATAATCCCGTGATCGAGATCGTTTTATTGGTGTAAACAATGAATTATATATATGAAAAGATCATGCTACACTTTCGAGTTTGTATACATTTGTGTCCACTTTAGAGTTTATGGCTGCTAGTCTTGTGATTGGTCATTAACTAATTACGTTAAAATGAATCAAATTAAATGAAAGATCGTGTTTGCAGACTGAATATATATAAAAGAGTTATATAAACTAGCGGTCTGTAAATAATGCATGCTTTAAAAAATATATATACTTGAACCACAAAGATTAAGGAGTACATATTTCTTTCTGGTTTACATTAGGGAGTATAATTTGTACTTATAGTACACCCTACATATAATTTGTACTTATAGTACATATTTAGATACCTCTTCGTACGTAATTATAGAAAATTAGTTACCACATTGATATCTTTCTCTATTTATGATAGTAACTGTTGTAAGAGAGAGAGAGAGAGAGGGACCATGGTGTCTTGGGGAGGACCAACAATGAAATTAAATCCCAATGGGTTTGGATCCCACACTGTCACATGCCTCTCTATATCCCTTCTCCTGCTTTTTTTCCTGCTCCTTAAAAATAAAGCTACATACAGTACATCCAAAAAAATTATAAATAATAATAGTGTTTTGCTTATCATGCATAATATAACTCCGTCTTTTTAATATGGAATGTGATAATATTGGAGAATATTCACCAATTGTATGTAAATTACCGTCATCATCATCGTTCTAAAATAAATAGATTCAATTAAATTTCATTTTACTAATTTTTTGAAGTAAAAGTACAATTCAAAATGAAAAAAATAAATTAAAATGTAGTACTTATGTGATAATTCCCTCAAACTATTAGTGGGTTTGCTGAATCATTTGAGATGTATCATTATTTTAAGAAGAGTCGTCCAAGACGGCACTAACCAAAATGTTAGATTATTGATAATCATTTGATCATATAGAAATATTAAATAAATTTCGGATAATCAAGAAAATTAAAATAAAACTATTGCTTTAGCAATCCTATCCTCATCCTTGCTCCATAAATAACCCCTTTCGCCACCACTCTCTCATCAAAAACTTCTCACATCATTTTCTCTCCTCATCACTAGCTCTCACTCTCATCAAAGAAAAAGAAAAAAGAAAAGAAAGAAAGAGTAAAGCTAGAAGAATGGCGGTAAAGAGATCTTCAAAACTAACACAAACAGCAATGCTAAAGCAAATCCTCAAGAGATGCTCGAGCTTAGGCAAGAAACAATGCTATGACGAGGAAGGACTCCCTCTTGACGTACCAAAGGGACATTTTCCGGTTTACGTAGGCGAAAAGCGTACGAGGTACATAGTACCAATCTCCTTCTTGACTCATCCCGAATTTCTGATCCTTCTTCAACAAGCAGAGGAAGAGTTCGGGTTTCACCACGACATGGGAGGACTCACTATCCCTTGTGAAGAAGTTGTTTTCCTCTCTCTAACATCCATGATCAGATGAGATAGAAATAGAGAGAGAGGTTATATATATTATGATGAGGACTATGATTCTTTTGCCTTTTTTTGCCTTTGGATAAAAATTTATTATCCAAATGGTTTTTTTTCGGACTAAACCTGTAAGATCCACACAAAAAGATCACTCTCTACACGGATCATGTAAATCTTGGGTTTTAGTTCGTCATTTAACGTCCTAAATGGGGTTTGTATTCGATGAAACGGGGTTTTTTTTTTTTCTTTTATGGGCTGATCAGTGGTGGCTCGCACTAATAGATGATTAGTGCAAGTTGAATATTGGCCAATATTTTTTTTTCTTTAGTTCGAGTGTATGATCGTTCGAGTTTTTTTAAACTAAGAAATGTTTGATCTATGAATGAATCTTTTATTGGGTTTTACTCACGGATGTAAGTACGTTTGACATGTATGCGACTGATGTATATATTAAAATTTCCATCCTAATTTTGTTCATATAATTTTAAATTTATTATAACATCTGAACGTATTATCAATGACTTCATATCCTTACCAAAAAATAAAATCAATGACTTCATATTATCCACGAGAAATAGACAAATAAATCTATCCAACCCACGAGATCGTATTATAAATGACTCAATATTCGAAATAATGCTAATTCCGTAAAAGGTTAAATCTACAGTTAACCAAAACAAATATTACCATTTAATTTGTTCGAGTCAAGACACCAAACCTTATATAAAAACGCCGAAATTAATATTGAATTTTTATATAAATTAGTATTGGTTTTTAGTCTGCCTTTGAGTTTCTGACTTTAAAAGTACGGGACATATTTCGAGTGGATTACTTCTTAAGGTGAAGCAAAAGCATTTTTGTCTCTAGTAATTATAAGTTGGTCCTATATATACTATTAATATGGATTGGAATTAACTTAATGCATTAAGTTTAGTTATATTTTTATTTATACACATATCTATATATATATATATAAATATTAAATATTGAATGCACTTACTCTTCTCTCTTTTTCTTTTCCTACGAGCCACAAATCCTATATGACAGCAACTACTCTACTTAATGCACATACCTTTTTTTGTTTTTTGCCTACATACTTTTAATTTTTTCTCCTTTTCTTATCAAGAATATCTTTTTGTTCGTACCTATTTATATTTATGTTTGGAATAAATTGCATCCACAAGTACCAATAATATCTATCCTGCCGCATCACTCGTTGATACATGTATATACGTACATGTCGCTTAGTCGAATGCAATATGTAGTAATGTACACACAACAAACCAAATTGGTTGAAGGACTAAACCATGAACTTGAGTATACATAAGGAAGTAATACAAAGAACAAACACTAATTGTCAATCAACCACATCTAGAGGATTATCACAAATCAATCGTTATATTTTTAAAATTAATAGATCCTAGACTCACAGATTATATAACCCGATTTTTAAAAAAAAAATTAAAAAAAAAAAAGAAGAAGAAGAAGGCCATTTTACGTAGTGATCGCACATCCAAACTATGAACGAAGGGACGAGGAGGAAAAGAAAAAGCCAAGAGGTTTGGATCTCAACTGGATGAGTAAATTACAAAAGGAAGAATCTTTTAATATTGTCCCTTTCCGTACGAATTAAACTATTTGTAGGAAAATTCTGGGAAGGTGCATTTGTCATGTCAACTTCCTACACAATAGTTTCAACTTTTTTTTCTTCAAATGTTACCTTTAATCAAATCTTTAATCCATAAACCAGTTGAAACATTGAAATTTTTACATTCATACTAGTTATTCATCTTTTTTTATTTCTACACCGTGAGAGAAACCACTGATTAAGTGATTTTCTTTTCCTCATATGATCAACTGCTATATATATACACACAGAAAATTTGTATAAACCTATTAGAAAGGTACCTTTTTTTTGACAAAAAAAAAAAAGAGAAGCTAAAGTACCTTAGTTAGATCCAATCTCCTCTAATTGACGAGAATAGCCATTTTGTTAACCTCTCTAAATAATTTCGGAGGAAAGATTTTGGTCTGAGTTCTCCTTGAACCTAGCGTAGAAAGCCTTACATATAAACACTACGTTCCCTAATCGAAACCCATGCTTTCCTCTGTTAACAAGAATGATCAGCCATTCAATTACTATAGTTGCAGCCAAACAAGTAAGGATCACAAACGTTGGAGCACAATGGTAATGTTGTAAATTACAAGCAATTGAAAACCTAAGACGATGGTCGGTATGATTGATGAACTTAAACAAACAAATTAGATCATTGTAAAACTGTCTAAGAAAACCAGTTGTTAGAACACAACTACAACTGTTTGAAGGCAAATGGGATGGGGGAACTGAATGAACTGTGGAGCACGGAAACTGATCTTACAGAAACATGAGATTCTCAACCTGAACAGAGGAGACAGAGTCTGCATGACAACGTATATACTGCTCTGTTCTTCTTCCTTCTACTTCAAAAGTTCTCATACTATTTTTCTTCAGATCATAGTAGAGAACACTAGGTACGGATGAATGCAGAAAGGTTGGTGTAAATATAATCTCACCAGTGTCAGCGTCGGTGGTGCGAAACTCATAAAACCTACCAGAATGAGGGTTTGTTTTGGAGGCAACTAATTTAGGCAAAGCAAAAGTCTTCTTGAACCAATGCTCCTTAGAGGCATCTTCTAGAACCCACAAACCAATAATACCACTGATTTTCTTTTCAAAGAAGATAACAGCCAGCTTCCCCTCGTAGGTTGTCAACTTTGAGAAGCTACGAAAGGTGCAAGGTCCTTTGATTAGATCAATCTTTTCAGACCTAACATCAAAACTCATGATTGCACACTCATTTAGTTTTGTTCCAATAAAAGCCTGATAATACAAAACACCATTGATGCAAAGTTGCTCACTTAAAGGAGAGTGAGCAGGAATAGAGCCTTGAAACATCCTCCAAGCAGAACTCCCACTACTTTCCAATGTCAAAACCATTATCTCCTCAGCTAAACCGCGTCTGTTTCTCAGCGTAGGCATTCCTCTCGTGACGCACAACACTTTATAATCATTGTCGATGGGATCATAGCCTAAGTACTGGTTTGTGGCTCTCTTCCCTGCACTGACCCTGGGCAAGGTAACCGATCGTCTAGTGCAAGGATTATATATCACGAGGCTAGAAGGTGGTCCATAGCAAATCAGACCGTGGACAGAAGGAGTAATGGTCGTGCGCTGTCTGGTGTGACAAGTCACATGATAAGTGGCTGGAGAAGCAAAAGAAGAAGATGATGATACTTCACGTGTACTTTTGAAGTGAACAGATGCATAGGTTAAAGACAAAGAGTTCACTTTGAATACAAAGACGAGACTTTGGGGTCTTTTCAAAGACTCATTCAGGAATAGTTTCATGAAATATGGACTGCGGATTATGGAACTCCAGAGCTTAGATACGCATAGCAATCTGATTACAGTTTTAACTGGAAATCGTTTGAGTATCTCCATAATCAAATCATCCGGAAGTGAGATTATGCTTACCTTTGCAAGCTTCTTCCTCTGTGTCTCCATGGCTGAGAGACGTAAACGATGAGAAATGCTTCCAGCAGCCACCTTTGCCCTTTTGGCCTTCCAAAAAAAATATTGTTTAAGGTGAAAAACCCTAAAGCAGAATTTGATGAGTAAACGTGTTGCCGTTTTTATTTCATAATTTTTGTTCTGATGGCAAAAAACGCTAGCCATTTCATTACTTATATACATTTACTCAAAATAATTTATAGGTAGATTCTAGACAAAAAAAATATAAGAATTCTTTTTTAAAACAAATATTTATCCAATTATTTTAAGTTATTTTCATAAAAACTTTATATTAAATTGAAAAACTTTTATGTAATCAACTTTGATCTTTTATTAGTGTTATTGTCACATCCTTACATACGAACCAAATATCAATTTATTTTAGATATACACTATAACACAACTTGATCTAATGTTTCCTTTATATTCAGTCTCTAAGCTTCCCAAAACATCTCGATTCTAAGCCACTGTAGAAATCTCGTCTCTCTTCCCTTACACTTTATCCACAAACCCTAGAAGTGTTTCTCAACATACTATTTTCCGTTCTATTGCAAACCCTCCGATCCCTAAAACCCTACTTTTTCAAAACTCTAGGTATCTCTGTTTCTTGCAACACCCACTTTCCCCTGTTTTCTCGGCGATGACACAGGTCACTGACGTAGAAGAAGATGACAAGGTCACAAGCCTCACGAAGAATGAGGGATTGTCGGAATCTAATCATGTCTCTCTTACTTGGCTCTTCACGCGTTGCAACACCATGGCCAAGAAGAAGCAGGAATCGTAGCGGCTAATCAAAACCGTCTCGAATCAATCACAGCGGTTGGATTAGTCTCAGACGTGTTCAACGAGTCAAAACTAAACAATCCTTCCTGGCGATATACAAAGACGAGACTTTTAGGTCTTTTCAAAGACTCATTGAGGAATAGTTTCATGAAATATGGACAGACACGGAGAGGAATCTGATCAGGGTTTTAACTGGAAATCTTTTGAGTATCTCCATCATCAAATCATCGGGAAGTGAGTTTATGCTTACCTTTGCAAGCTTCTTCCTCTGTGTCTCCATGGTAGAGAGCAGGCCCGGTCTTGTACACATTTCTATGATACATAGGTATCGGACCTCAATTTTCTGAAGCCCATTCTGTGAGGATTTTTTGTTTTTTTTTTTAATTATAAGGCCTCAATTTAAGAGTTAGTTTCTTTTAAAATGCCTTATTTTTTTAATTTATTTTCAGAAGAGGCATCATTTTAAAAATTGTTTTGAGTTGAAGCCCAATTTAAAAAATTGCATTGGACTTACTGAGAAAAACAATTTTAAAAAAAATATTACCATACCTCATTTTAAAGAGATACAATTTTTTTGGTATTGGGCCTCCAATGTTGCTGGACCGACACTGGTAAAGAGACGTAAACATGAGAATTATGCTTCCAGCAGCCACCTTTTTGCCCTTTTGGTCTTCCAAAAAAAATATTTTTTAAGGTGAAAACCCAAAAGCAGTATTTGATGAGTAAACGTGTTGCCGTTTTCATTTCATAAACATTTTGTTCTGATGGGAAAAAACGCTAACCATTTCGTTACAAAGAAAATATAAGAATTCTTTTTTAAAACAAATATTTATCCAATTTATAAAGTTATTTTCATAAAAACTTTATGTTACAATGAAAAACTTTTATGTAGTCAATTTTGATTTTTTATTATTGTTATTGTCATCACATCCTTACATATGAACCAAATATCAATTTCTTTTAGATATATTATGCAGCTTGAGCATATTATTGACTTCGATCAGCTCGCCCAGCTGGGAGGTATGTAGATGTTGACCAAAATGGTGGGAATCGTGGCCAAGAAGAAGCAGGAATCGTAGCGGCTAATCAAAACCGTCTTGAATCAATCACAGCGGTTACGTTGGGTTAGTCTCAGACGTGTTCAACGAGTCAAACTCAAAACTAACAATCCTTCCTGGCGACATAGCGATAGGGCATGTCCAGTATTCAAATTCCGGAGCCTCAATGCTCACGATCATTCAGCCTTTCATCGCAAACTGCAAACTGTAGGATCATTTGCAGTAGCACAAGATGATAATTTCGTGAATTACAAGCAACTAAAGACAAGGCTCGAGGAGAAGGGTTTGATCTTCATCACAACTAAAGACGTGTTCTGTTACTACGGAGTGGACACCCCGAGGAGCCAAGAGTTGATCTCTATCTAGTAAGATGAGCCTCGAGGAGATTTAGAAGCATGCTAATTGCGATTCTCTCGCGTTTCTAGCATCCCATGACCACAATATAGGCCGAGAGCGTAGTCAACGTTCTCTGAATTAACAATTAGATCCTCTCCCCTATCTGCTTTACTTTTTTTAAGCTTTCTCAAATAATTTCTATATTCAAAAAAAATTACTTGATACGCTTTATCTAATCTGTCAAAAACTCAAAAATTGTTTTTACTTAGAACAATCAGATATAAAGTCTCCTCACACAGTTTCAGATATTACAGACGATGTGGTCGAATTAGCCATTTTCAGCTCGATCATAAGCGTTGGATTTGTGCTTGGGGGCAAATGTGAAGCCTTCCGGAACCTTTCCAAGCAGCAAGTCCGATATCCGCACCTGCATGTTGTAATAATATATTAAACTTAAGCTCAGATAGTCCAAAGTAAGAAGACAATTGAAGGAGAAGAATTTAACGCACCCAGTCACCGGCAGATTCAGACATCATGAGTGTCTCAAGATCATCACGGCCAAAGTAAGAAGGCGGGCGCCAGTTGATTTGCTGCGGGATTACATCAAGCAAACCGACAGGTATGTACCTAAACGTGTAGCTTAGCCACTCCAGCAAGAAATGCCTAGTTGTCTCAACTCCTGTTTGAAAAATTAAGATAACGGCAGTGTTNAGCCACTCCAGCAAGAAATGCCTAGTTGTCTCAACTCCTGTTTGAAAATTAGGATAACGGCAGAGCATTTAGCCACAGGGGAAAGAACAAACCAACATAACGTGATTTCAATTCCAGGCCTTGTGTTTTTTACCTTTATTGTCGGATCCCCAATGTTGAAGACCAAAACGTACAAAGTCCTTCAAGATGTTAAGTCTTTCACCTGAGGTAATGTCCCAGTGACGTTGCTCTTTGATTTCAGTAAATATCCAAGGCTGCACAAGTCAAAAGACCATTGAGACTATCGAATGATTTACTAGGAATAAGCAGATACTATATGGTCATACACACACCTTGATTAATGCTCCACGAGCAATCATGCAGCTAGACAACTCAGGACAGTCAGACTTGTGTTTGTTCCAGTCTAAATAAGAGTACACATCTCCATTTCCTATAACTTGTAGGTTAGTGGAAGCGTTTTTGGTACACTGGTATATATAGTCCCAATCCGCAGACTTGCTATAACGTTGCTGTCTTGATCGCCCATGAATAGTCACTGCAGTGGCTCCCCAATTTCCTATATCTGCAATTAATGAATCTATCCGATTCTTACCCTCAAAGAATGCCGTACGTACCTGACACCAAAAAAGACCGGACAAGTAAAGAATGGTTATAATACCAACACATTCACATCCACCAATGTTATAGTTTCATATGGAAGGTGATAGCATTTCAGATTTGCTTAGGCAGTTACCTTGATAGTGATAGGTGTTTCAACAATGGAAGAAGAAACTTCCACGATGTTCTTCATTCTTAATGGTTTGTTGAGAAGAGCTGAACCAGCACTTCTGTTGACAACCATATCTATCGGGCAACCCATGTTGATGTCTATGAAATCAACAGTGCATTCTCGGTCTATAAGTTCAACTGTGCGTGACACTGTGTCAGGAAAAGAACCGCAAATCTGAACACCGAACAGATCTTCCGATGAATGCCGTCTAAGCAGAGCCCATTCCGAAGCTTGGCCCTACAATAAAATATTTTGCAGGTTTTCACAATGTTACAAAAAAAAAAATCAAGGTTTAGTTATTCTGTCAGCATAGCTGAGAGTGCAATTATTGGCCTAACCTGCAAAAGATTTGTGCACATAGCCATCTCACCACAAGTCACATCTGCTCCCAACACTTTGCAAAGTCTTCGGAAGGGAAGATTGCCCACAGTTGTTAGGGGTGCAAGGTACAACTTATCCCTAAAATCAATAAGCTTTTTCTTTTCGCGAGGCTGCAACTTTAGACTACCATCAGTTTCAACAATTTTGATGCTATCCTCATCTTCTACGTCACCTTTTGAAGTAGAAGACCCATTCTTTTTTGTTTCCTCTTCCACTTTCACGCCTGTATCAATACAGTTTACTGGGACATTAGGATATTTTCTTGTCCACACACTTCTTATGACAGCTTTTTTTCTCTTAAATATATAGCTATATAATTATATGTATTGAAACTATGCAACTATCTAAGACAATCCAGCAAAAGTTAATTGGCATTTTGGTGTAGAGAAGTGAGAGCCTAACCATCATTAACTCCACCAACATCTCCAGGTTTAACTTTCTCTTCGTCCTCAGATTTTGCCTTTTTCATAGGACGAACTTCCTCAGTTTCTAATGGTCCAGGAATATCAACATCTTCTATCATATCTGATGTAGGCTCAGAGCTGACAGCTGAGTCAACCGCTACTTTAGTTGCTTGAGCACCATTTTGAGTCTTTTCTGCGTTATTTTCTTCAGCAACATTGCTTTTTTTGGCATGCCCCTAAAAATTGTAACGAAACAAAGAGAATAATCACTCAGGTCTCATGGTAAGAGTCATATATGAGTGAAATTGCAGTATATGACATGCCAGAGACACTGTACAAACACAACAATAATTGAAATAAACGAAATACTACTCTGTACGATATACCAATAGACCAAGGGACTTGAGCTTGGCATCTGCGTTGATAAAAGTCATCTTATTCTTCCACAGAAGCCTCTGTGTCTCTTTGTTAAAAAAGTTCATCTCTGAATTTTCCTTCCCATCTGAATTACCAGCGATGTCTCTGTGACTGCTTAAGAATCTACATGATAAACCATATGCACACTTCATCTCAGAGGCCACAAATGGGCATTGCCCCTCTATATCATCTGGTTTCTGCAATTTCAAGAAAAAACATTGTCAGATAATTTCTTTCTCAATATCATCCTCCAAGCTCAATCACACAAAATCAAACCATGTTCATTCAATCCACCCACTTCACAAACCAAATCAGCATCAGTAAACTGCAAAAAGGTGAGTACCTGAGCCTTGAAAGCTTCAATATCATGATTAAACCGGCAATTATCTTTATACTGACAGGAATTAACGTCTTCTGTTCTCGCAACCTGCGGACAGAGATTGATGGTAGATTGCTGCAAGAAAGACCATGCCAGGTTAGATTCAAATCCACGGCAATAACAAAGCATAACATCATACCTTCTAAACAATCCACTTCCACTTGCCAAAATTTAACCATAAACCGTAGCTATACTAGCATCGATGTACAAAGTGTAAGCAATCTAGCCTTGAAAGCTTTCAGTGTCATGATTATGTAATGCCTATCATATCTACTCTTTACACTCTGTATACTTGTAAGAGTGAGATGAATGAGATACCTCGCGGCGTTCCCGTTTGAGCTGTCGTTTTGATTTCTTCTCCTGGACCAAGCCAGACTGAGGCGCCTTAAATTCGGCGGCGTCGTTTTGCTTCAGGGAACGGCTTGGAGGAGGACACAGGAACTCCTTCTTAATAGGAGCCATTGATCGTTCTATAAGCTCTTCCGAAGTCGCTTCATAAACAGAGAACTGTTTCGTCGTCGATTGAACCGCAGCAGAAGGCTTCTTATCTCCTCCAACACTTGTATCCGCCGCGAGCTCCGCTACTGCATCCGACATAGCGGAGGACAAGCTCCGTCGTCGCCGGAAAGATTCTAAAGGTACACGCCAAAACCAAGTGAGTGATGATGGTGTCCCAGTTGTTTAGGGTTTTAGATATTTTTGTAGAGACACAAAAACGACGACACAAACGCCGTTTTGGAAGGAAGTGGAAGTGAACACATTCATGGGTTGCTTTTTAATGGGCCAAAATACGAGGCCCAGCTTGTTAGCTACAATTTCCAAAAAAAAGAAAAAAAGACAGATAGAAAGGAAAATAAACTAACAACAAAGAGACAGAGAATCCAAACTAAATAAAACAAAACAAACAGAGAGGAATCTCTTTCGTCTCTCAAGTTCAAACTCTTGAACCTCCATTGTTGGAAGAAGTCAGCATTAGGAATGCGGAGCTGAAGAGGATGTGATCCAAGAACGAGTCTTATGGTTGTTTTAATTATTCAAATAAAGACCTATTAATCCGGTCAAAAGTAGTTGCAGGAGAAGGTTGTTTCTCTGCAGTATTTTAGGAGCTTTCTGTTTCGTGTAAGGCTATATAAGCCAATGCTTTTCATTCAATAAGAGTACAAGTTTTCAGCATCTATTATTTTCGAGTCTTTGAGTTTACAAATTGGTATCAGAGCTCGTTAGATATTGAGAACTTGAGAGAGAAGCCGTAGCTTCAAAACACTAAGAAAGATGAGTGATGACAAGATGAAGTTACCACAATTCGAAGGCCATTGGGACCATTGGAGTGAGGTGATGGAGAATTTCTTCAGGGCCAAAGGATTGTGGAGTTTGATCGAGATTGGTTATGAAGAACCTGCCCCCACGACGGTTCTCACTGAGGAGCAACGACAACAACGTGACGATGCCAAAACCAATGACCACAAACTGAAGCACTACCTTTATCAGTCCATTGATAGAGTCACGATGGAGCAAATCTTAGATCGGAAGACGTCTAAGATCATTTGGGAGTCCATGAAGAAGAAGTTCGGAGGGAACGAACGTGTGAAGAAGTCCTTGTTGCAGAAACTAAGAAGGGACTTTGAGCTGTTGGAAATGAAAGAAACGGAGATGGTGGAAGACTACTTTAAGAGAGTGCTAGCCATCACAAATCAAATGAGGAGTAACGGAGAGACAATGACGGACTCCAAGGTGGTCCAAAAGATCATGCGAACCCTCACCGAGAAATTCATGTACGTGGTGGTCTCGATTGAGGAATCCAAGGACATTGAGTTGCTCACTCTTGATGAACTACAGAGCTCATTGGCTGTGCATGAACAGAAGTTCAAGAAACAGGACAAAGGAGATGATCAAGTCCTGAAAGTAACGTATGGGAGAGGAGCTGGGACCAGAGGAAGAGGTGCGTATGGCAGAAGCAGGGGACGTGGTCGTGGGCGTACGTTTCCAAACAAGAGCACAGTAGAGTGCTACAAATGCCATCGTCTTGGTCATTTTCAGAATGAGTGCCCAAAGTGGGAGGAGGAAGCCAACTACGCTGATGAAGAGGAAGAGATGCTGCTAATGGCGTATGAAGAAGAAGAAGAAGATGTCGAGACGAAAGTGGAGAAACTTATGATGCTGTATGGAGGTGATGATGGTGAGAAAGAAAGCATGCGAAAGAAGGTTTGGTTTCTCGACTCAGGTTGCTCAAACCATATGAGTGGAGACAGAGAGCTGTTCTTAAAGATAAACATTGATTTCAAACACTCGGTCAAATTGGGAAATGATAAGAGATTGGACGTCGTAGGGAAAGGGAACATAAGGCTGGTCTTGAATGGTGCTGCGTACACTATCAGTGAGGTATACTACATCCCAGAACTCAAAAACAACCTACTGAGTCTTGGCCAGCTTCAGGAGAAGGATGTAACAATCATCATTCGTAAGGGAGCCTGCAAAATCTACCACGATGAGAGAGGGCTAATCGCTGAGAGCAAGATGAGCAGGAACAGGATGTTCATGCTATACGATCAATCTGGTGATGGAGTGAAACAACAGAGATGCCTTCAAACCGTGGCAGAGGAGGTACCAAAGTTATGGCACGAGAGATATGGGCATCTCAGCTACACGGGGATGAAGGCACTTCAGAGCAAGAAGATGGTGCATGGTCTTCCAAGTTTTGATGCGCAAAACTTCACCTGTTCTGATTGCTTGGTGGGGAAACAATCAAGAAACCCTATCTCTAAGACGAGCAAGTGGAGAGCAAAAGAGGTTCTGGAGCTCATACATTCAGACATCTGTGGTCCAATCAGTCCTACTACCACTAGTGGGAAGAGATACGTTCTGTGTTTCATTGATGATTTCAGCAGAAAGGCGTGGGCTTACCTCTTGAAAGAAAAATCCGAGCCGTTTGATTTCTTCAAGACGTTTAAGAGGAAGGTGGAGACAGAAACTGGCAAGAAAATCAAATGTCTCAGAACGGATGGAGGAGGCGAGTACACATCAATTGAATTCACAAATTTCTGCAAAGAAGAAGGGATTCGCAGACAATTAACCACAACATACACACCACAACAAAACGGCGTTGCGGAGAGGAAGAATCGAACTGTGATGAACATGGTGAGATCAATGCTTTCAATGAGAAAGGTACCTAAGATGTTCTGGGCAGAAGCTGTGATCTGGACATTCTACATCTTAAACAGATGTCCAACTCACTCGGTAAAGGATGTGACACCACAAGAAGCTTGGAGTGGAATCAAACCAAACGTGGAGCACTTTAGAGTATGGGGGAGCATTGCTCATGTTCACGTTCCAGATCAGAAAAGAGGGAAGCTCGATGACAAGAGTATTGTTTGCATGCTTCTTGGTTTCTCAGAAGAATCAAAAGGTTATCGTCTCTATGATCCTGAAACAAAGAAAATCATTGTAAGCAAGGATGTTGTGTTTGAAGAAACAGAAGGATGGAATTGGGAAAAAATTCAGGATCATCATGACGCTGATCTTACTTGGAATGATGATGAGCATATCTGGGAGGAAAGCGATGATGATGAGGGAGGAGAACACGCGACTGAGGAAGAGCAACCTACAGTAGTGGTCGAAGAAGCTCCAGTTTCGCAGCCTACAGTAGCCAGGGAGGGTCGTGTAATAAGGGCTCCTAGCTATCTGAATGACTACATCACCGGGAACGAGATTGATGATGATGAGGATGAAGTCAACATGGCGATAATAAACTCATCTGATCCTCTCACATTCGAAGAAGCTGAGAAGAGCCTTAAGTGGAGAGAAGCTATGGATGAGGAGATAAGATCGATAGAAAGAAACAAAACATGGGAGCTTTCGAATTTACCACAAGGAGCAAAGTGTATTGGCGTGAAGTGGATATACAAGACGAAGCTTAATGAGAATGGAGAAGTCAGCAAATATAAAGCTCGTTTGGTGGCCAAGGGGTATTCTCAGGAACAAGGGATCGACTACACTGAGGTATACGCTCCTGTGGCTCGAATGGATACAATCAGAACTATATTGTCTACGGCTGCAAGGAAAGGTTGGATCATTTATCAGTTAGATGTCAAGTCGGCGTTTCTCTATGGAATTCTTGAGGAGGATGTTTACATACAACAACCTAAGGGCTACGAGGTCAGTGGTGAAGAAGATAAAGTCTATAAGCTCCACAAGGCGTTGTATGGACTAAAACAGGCACCAAGAGCCTGGTTTAGTCGAATCGGAGACTACTTTGCCAAAGCCGGTTTCGTCAAGTCTCAGAATGAAGAAACTCTGTTCCTCAAAACAAATCAACATGGAAATTCACTGTACGTGAGTATCTATGTAGATGATCTAATTTACACTGGAGATGACATTTCAATAATGGAGGAATTCAAGGAATCAATGGAGGAGGAATTCGACATGACAGATCTTGGGAAGATGCAATACTTTCTGGGGATAGAGGTACTGCAAACACCACACGGGATACATATCTCACAAGGAAAGTATGTTCTTGAGGTGCTGAGACGTTTTGATATGGAGAGATGCAACTCAGTAAGCAGCCCAATGGTACCCGGGAGCAAGCTGGATATAGATGAAGGAGGAGAAAGAGTGGATGAGACATTCTATAAACAGATTATAGGAAGTCTCATGTACATCACTACCACCAGACCAGTCCTGCAATTCTCTGTAAGTCTCCTAAGCCGGTATATGTCTAAACCTACAATGCTGCATTTACAAGCTGCTAAGAGAGTTTTGAGGTATTTGAGAGGAACGGTGGACTTTGGGATTTGGTATAAGAGAGGAGGAATCGGAGAGGTGTCAGTGTATACTGATAGTGATTTTGCCGGAGATATTGATAGCAGGAAAAGCACTTCGGGTTATGTGTTCATCATGGATGGAGGAGCTGTGGCTTGGTTATCTAAGAAGCAGCCAATAGTCACTCTCTCAACCACGGAAGCAGAATATGTGGCTGCATCTATCTGTGCATGTCAAGCTGTCTGGTTTAGGAGAATATTGGAAGAGTTGAGTTACGATGTCGAAGGAAGCACAGTGATTCAATGTGACAACACGTCAACGATCAAATTATCTAAGAATCCTGTTTTTCATGGAAGATGCAAACATATTGGAGTTCGTTTTCATTTCCTTCGTGATCTCGTAAATGAAGGAGTCATAAGTTTAGAACATTGCGAGTCAAGCAAACAAGTTGCTGACATCTTCACGAAGCCATTGAAGCGTGAAACATTTGAAGAAATGAGAAGTAAACTTGGAGTTTGTTCAATGGCTGATAAGCTCAAATTTGTGGACCAAGTTTGAGCTTAGGGAGGGTTTGTTGGAAGAAGTCAGCACTAGGAATGCGGAGCTGAAGAGGATGTGATCCAAGAACGAGTCTTATGGTTGTTTTAATTATTCAAATAAAGACCTATTAATCCGGTCAAAAGTAGTTGCAGGAGAATGTTGTTTCTCTGCAGTATTTTAGGAGCTTTCTGTTTCGTGTAAGGCTATATAAGCCAATGCTTTTCATTCAATAAGAGTACAAGTTTTCAGCATCTATTATTTTCGAGTCTTTGAGTTTACATCCATTACATATATATGACCAGGACATATCTACCATAAATTGAATTTTTTCTCTCTAAAATAACATACTGTAAAATTAAATCTCTTGGACTTGCGCCTTATATGATATATATATATATATGTGTAAATTCAACTGACTCTGCACATAAATAAAAATATAATGTTTGCTTTTGATATGTAACTTCAAAACTAAAAACTCCAACCACCACCGCAACAACTTGTCTGCTCTATTCATTAGATTCAGGTTTTGTTGCCAACGCCATAGTTCCATTCTGGTTCTGCGAAGACTGTTGTGGCTGCTGTCTTAACTGGCTGATGTTGAGTTGCTGGAACATCTCTGCGTTGAGTGATTGCATCTTTGATCTCTCAGATCCGTTGTGGCTGGTCTCACCGATTGCCAGTTTCAGTCGCTGGACTTCCCCATTCAGTGCTTCGTTCAGAGCTGCCATGGGAAAAGCGGGATCATTCTTTTTTACATTCATTCAGGGCAAAAAGATTACAACAAAACAGAGATTTTTCCATTAAGGTTCAAATACAACATGTTGTATAGATTTCTTCCATTTTGTACCGATTCAGATGCATATGAGTGAGATGATGAGAGGCAAAAGTCATGTCAATAATATCGTAAACCACTTAAATATAATTTCAAGAGAATTGCGTACCATCACGAAGACGCGCTTGTTGCTCCATTGCTTGAAGACGGAACTTGAGCTCATTGTTCTGATTTGTCAGCCCAATCATTTCTCTCTGTATAATGCAACATAACTAATATCGTTAGAAACAAAAAGATAAGACAAATCTTAGGCGCAGTTACAACATTGTAGACCACGCACCTGCAAAAGCGTGAGCTGAGCAGACAATGTAGTAGCCTCGGTCTGAAGAGTCTGAACTTTGTGCTCCAATTCAACTATGTACCGCATCTTCCTCTCCTTTGATCGTGCTGCTGACTGACGGTTTGCCAAGATTCTGAAAAGAGGATCATTGCATAAACATCCGAGAAACCCGATCAAATAACAAAAGTAAAGAAAGATTCAATATATATACCTTTTGACACGCTTAGGATCAGACATGGCCATCTCTGCTAGTTTATCATTAGCCATGATCTTCTTCAATTCCGCAGCAGTAAATTCACCGTTTTTAAACTCAATGCTGAACGCAGCAGCACCCGAATTCCCATCAACCGAGTTAGTAGGGGAAACTTTCCGTGAGATAGTACCGGGAGAAAGAGGCGGCTTGAGTGATTCGTCACCGAAAGACAACTTCTCCATGAAACAGCTGTCGACAGAAACACTCCTGTAATGTCTGGTGGTAGGAGCAATATCTCCTCCGGCGGCTCTTCTCTTGACTCCTGTATTGGCACTCTCGTTCACGCTGCTGCTCTCTCCTTCCGTATCACTACCATTATTAGTCTTGGTTCCGCTTGCCCTGCTGCTGTCCATATCATCCCGATTCTCATTAGTACCTCCTCCGTTCTTGCTATCCTCAGCTTCGGAGGAGTTCAATACATCAATGTTTTCAAGATTCATATATGCAGAGAAGAGATCATCCATGGCTTCTCTGTCTCCGACGCCTTCCCTATCGCAGCTTGATTCCTTCTTGACAAAAGGAGCCGACTTTGACCAATCAGCACATTCCCCACCAGAAAAAGACCTCTCCAAAGGTCTTGGAGGGATCAAAGGCAGCGAATTCATGGAGTTATTAAAGCCGCTGGGAATATCACTGCTGGAGCGTCTATGAGACTTCCTGGGAGGTAGACTCTCACCGGCTCTTACGGAGGAGGTAGAAGAGGTGGAGCTATTACACCTGGTGAAGGGAGATGAAGGAGGCAAAGAAAAGCCGGCGGAATCAGGATCCTCCATGGAGACATCGTGATCTGGTAGTTGCGCGGCGGAGAGAGAATCGCGGAAGGGAGAAGGGCTTAAAGGAGGCAAAGAATCGAAGGAGAAGAAAGAGTTGGGCTGAGACAACGAGCGTGAATGAGAATGGAGAGAAGCGGGTTGTCGGGAGGTGGGGATCTGAGAAAAGGGAGAAGTCGGTGGTGGGATTAAGTTAGGGTGAGAGGGAGGAACACCGATTCGTTTGGCACAGTCACTGAAAGGCTTGGAGAATTGGGGGAATTGAGGACTAGTAGGAGTAGTAGAAGAGCGGAGGAAATTAGGGTTTAAATCGAGCTGCTGCTGCTGCTGCTGATGATGATGAATGGGGGCAGTAGCATGTTTGGGAGTGGAAGAAGAAGAGGTGCCGAAAGAAGAGTGAAGTCTCTGGATCATATGATCAGTGGTGTTACTACACTTCTCTGTATCACCCATTTCTTCTTTTTTGCTCACCACCGGAGATCAGATCGAAATTTGGACCACGGATAAATAATGCAGTTTACTGAATCACCACACTCTAGAAAACCCTAAAAGATCAAAGCTTTGTTGTTGTAGGTTTACCATCAAAGTTTTAGGATGGGGAAAAAAAAAAATACAATAATTGACTTGCATCAAAAGAGTTTAGTTTTGCATAGAGAAAAAATCAGAGCTTTGAAATGCAGAAGAAGCAGCAAGTTGTGTGGTTTACCTCTACTTCTACGCACTTGAATTAATCAATGGCGCAAATGGCGAGAACGTATTATTATTATTCTTTATTTTTTTCTTTTTCTTTCAAGAGCAAAATTAAAAAAAAAAATAATAAAAAGACTAATCTTTTTCCTCTCTCTCTCTATCTAGAAATTATAGAGAATAATCACAGAAGGGCCATTTTTCTCTTTTTTTTGTTTCCTCCGCGATTTTCTCTCCCTTTGTAAATTTATCTGTTTCGCGAGAAAATTGTAAAAACTCAAAAGAGACAACGACCTTTTTTTTTTTTTTTTTTTTT